>NC_057813.1:309251117-309551117 GCF_018294505.1 Triticum aestivum | reverse complement strand
AAAACTATTCATTTGGATATATAAGGTCTTGACAGAATCCAGCACCATTGAGAGGCCATCCTTGGAGAAACTCTTCATTGTTCAGTTTCTAACTCCCAAGTAAGATATATATCAAGAACATATCTACCCTCAAATGGTGGAATATTCAATTTCAGTTTAGGAACATGGTCATGATCTCGTACCTGAGGTGGTGGTGCAGGCCTACCATTGCAATTAGTTGCATGTGGACGACCTGCTGCTGGTGCTGGTGGTTGCACATAGTTCTTATTTTGATCAACGTCATCCTCATAATCGCCCGCATGATCGTCATCCTCCTCGACACCAGCAGCAGCAGTAGCAGGAGCCACAGAAGCATCAACAGTAGGTGTAGCAGCACCATAATTTTGACCAAGCTCAAGGGGAACGTGTTGTGATCATCCCACTTGATTTGGAAGGCGACGTTGTAGTTGATGTTGCTGTTGTTGTTGTAGAGGTGCGACAGGTGCAGCAGGCTATGGTTGTGGAAGACGCGCGAGCAATTCGTTAACTTGTTATCGAGCTTTGTTTCGAACGTCTTCTCAATGCCATCTATCTTCTCCATGGCCTCTTCAAATCTATTTAGCATATCTTGCACCTGTCCACTCATCTTTTGCTGAAATTTATCATGTAGCTATTTGTTCGTCATGATCTCCCAATCAGTCTCAACAGGTTGTGATCCTGCCATGGTTAGTAGCAATAGAAAGACAAAAGAATATGATCCTACAGACTACTAGGAAGCGGTGGTGGTGGTGGTATGTCACAAATCCTTCAAGCGAATCTCAAATTCTTACCAGTTCTTACCCAGCAGCAGGTGGTGATCGGCAACCGTTGTAGTCAAAACTCTCAAAGCTTGGATAGAGCGATTACCAGGGAGAGTCAAATGCACGATGTAGATGTATGTGGAGCTAGGAAGGCTTATAATATGGTAGCAAAAAGGGTCAGCAATAATCAATTCAGAGATGCAAAGTTGAATAAACGCTCAACGACGGTACTATGCTGGTCTTAGGCTAGACCGTGCTAGAGACGCGAGCCTAGAACACTAACAAAATGACGGCATGGCATGTAATCAAGGGAGGAGCAAACTCTGGAAAAAATCTCTTTTTTCCACTTTTTTCCTTTTTTTGAGTTTGGAACTATTTTTCTACTGCGGGTGGCACAGAAGTTGGGGAGTCCGACTTGGTCATGACTTGTAGTATAGCGTGACCTGGAAATCAAAAACAAAGGGACAAACTGGACTCGGACCAGGACTGGTGGCGGAGATGAATCTGGTGGAAACTCGGACTTGTGGTGGATATATGTAGGGCAGTGGAACATAGACTGGTGGCGAATCTCTGATGGAGGTGGACTCGGATTATCGTGATTGTGGTGAATATGTGGTATATGGCAGTAGTGATGACGATGGTGGTATATGGCAGCGGTGATGATGATGGTAGTATATGGCAGCGGTGATGACGATGGCGGTATATGGCAGCGGTGATGACGATGATTGTATATGGTAGCGGTCATGATGATGGTGGTATATGGCAGCGGTGATGACGGTGATGCGGTGGCAGCGTGACAACTTGTGAACAGAACTCGAAACTCTCAAGGACTAGACAATAAGACCAGCAACTAGACATGATGATGCAACCGCAAATTCAACAATGCAAAACAATAAAAAGATTATGCAAAGGCTCAGATTGGTTTGGATATGATGAACTAACCCTAATTTTATTTTTTTAGCTTTTTCGTGGACTGTAGGTATGAAGAACAGATTCGATCTAAACTATGAAAAACTGTAAAATCTCACCAGGCAACCTGGAAATCCGATACCACTTGATAAAGGTGGGGTGTCCCGATCTTTCGATGAGATGATAACTATCAATTTGGTGGAGTCGACTTTGATGATCCGACTACAAACGTGCACGATGTTGCACCTTAGCAATCGCTAAACCAATCTCCTGAGGTTACTGACGATGCCGGAAGCACAATCAGCCTGACCACAAAGGTCTATTCCTGCAAGCAATCGAAGAACAAGCAAGAATATGATAAAGCAATCTGAATAATGCGAATATAGATGAAGTATTGATAATGGTGGGGATTCGAAAGTGATCATGGTCTGGTCATTAGACACAAACAAAGTACACGAAGTTGCGTTGGCTAACTTTTAACTAAACAAATCCTAAAGTCTAAACAGTGCCCTAAGGGATGTATATATGAAGGAAGAGAGGGGGAATTTCGTGGCCTTTGGTGGAGGGGTCCGAAACCAACCATATCTCTTGTTTCCCCACACATACATACTCTAAAAATAGCCTATACTTATGTATTTCGAAATTACATGGGCCTGGCCCAATAAAAAGGTGACGCGGCACCTAGAATAGCCTATGGACGAAATTTATGAAGTGGCATCTTGTATATTTGGTCCAAGGCTTCTTGCACTCATTATGGTGGCCTCAAAGTCCTGAAATCATCACTTATAACTCTGTTCTTGTTCCCCTTGCGCATGCCATCATCTCCATGCTTGGTCTTGCTCCAGTGTTCATCCCTCTTATCCATGTCAGGCCCTTCATTTGTAAGCAAAACAAATGTATCCAATTTAGGCAGCATCATATTCTCATGAACATTAGAATCATTACCAAGAAATGAAAGTACCTCATAATTTAATTGGCATGCGTGAGCTCTAGTAATTGGTCCAGTATATGTAGCATTAGGGGTTGTGGGTGTAACAATGGTATTGATGTCCTCATCACAACTGAACGGATAATTCTAATACACTATATGCGGGCTTCAAATGTGCGTGAAATGATCACCTTTATATACAACTTCTCCAGACATGGAAAGCATTGCAGCAAGCAAATAATCTTGTTCAGATCAAAACTATTCATTTGGATATATAAGATCTTGACAGAATCGAGCACCATTGATAGGTCATCCATGGAGAAACTCTTCATTGTTCAGTTTCTAACTCCCAAGTAAGATATATATCAGGAACATATCTACCCTCAAATGGTGGAATATTCAATTTCAGTTTAGGAACATGTTCATGATCTCGTACCTGAGGTGGTGGTGCAGGCCTACCATTGCGATTAGTTGCATGTGGACGACTTGGTGCTGGTGCTGGTGGTTGCACGTAGTTCTGATTTTGATCAACCTCATCCTCATAATCGCTCGCATAATCGTCATCCTCCTTGGCACCAGCTGCAGCAGTAGCAGGAGCCACAGAAGCATCAACAGTAGGTACTGCGGCACCAGAATTTTGACCAAGCTCAAGGGGAACGCGTTGTGCTCGTCCCACTTGATTTGGAAGGCGATGTTGTAGTTGATGTTGGTGTTGTTGTTGTAGAGGTGCGACAGGTGCAGCCGGCGGTGGTTGTGGAAGACGCTTGAGCAATTCATTAAACTTGTTATCGAGCTTTGTTTCGAACGTCTTCTCAATGCCATCTATCTTCTCCATGGCCTCTTCAAATATGTTTAGCACATCTTGCACTTGTCCACTCATCATTTGCTGAAATTTGTCATGTAGCTATTTGTTCCTCATGTTCTCCCAATCAGTCTCATCGGCTTGTTATCCTGCCATGGTTTGTAGCAATAGAAACACAAAATAATATGATCCTACAGACTACTAGGAGGCGGTGGTGGTGGTGGTATGTCACAAATCCTTCAAGCGAATCTCAAATTCATACCAGTTCTTACCCAGCAGCAGGTGGTGATCGGCAACTGTTGTAGTCAAAACTCTCAAAGCTTGGATAGAGCGATTACCAGGGAGAGTCAAACGCATGATGTAGATGTATGTGGAGCTGGGAAGGCTTATAATATGGTAGCAAAAAGGGTCAGCAATAATCAATTCAGAGATGCAAAGTTGAATAAACGCTCAACGACAGTACTGTGCTGGTCTTAGGCTAGACCGTGCTAGAGACGTGAGCCTAGAACACTAGCAAAATCACGGCGCGGCACGTAATCAAGGGAGGATCACACTCTGAAAAAAATTCTCCTTTTGTCACTTTTTTCCTCTTATTTTTTGAGTTTGGAACTATTTTTCTACTGCGCGTGGCATAGAAGTTGGGGAGTCTGACTTGGTCACGACTCATAGTATCGCGTGACCTGGAAATCAAAAACAAAGGAACAAACTGAACTCGAACTAGGACTGGTGGCGAAGATGAATCTGGTGGAAACTCGGACTTGTGGCAGATATATGTAGGGCGGTGGAACACGGACGGGTGGCGAATCTTTAATGGAGGTGGACTTGGATTATCGTGATGGCGGTGAATATGTGGCATATGGCAGCGGTGATGACGATGGTGGTAAATGGCAACAGTGATGACTAAGGTGGTATATGGCAGCGGTGATGACAATGGTGGTATATGGCAGCGGTGATGATGATGGTGGTATATGGCAGCGGTGACGATGATGGTGGTATATGGCAGTGGTGATGACGGTGACGCGGCGGCGGCGTGACAACTTGTGAACAGAACTCAAAACTCTAGAGGACTAGACACTAAGACCAGCAACTAGACACGACGATGCAACCGTAAATTCAACAATGCAAAATACTAAAAAGATTATGCAAAGGCTCAGATTGGTTCGGATATGATGAACTAACCCTAAAAAAATTTTGGCTTGTTCGTGGACTGTAGGTATGAAGAACAGACTCGATTTAAACTACAAAAAACTGTAAAATCTCACAGAGCAACCTGGAAATCAGATACCACTTGATAAAGGCGGGGTGCCATGATCTTTCGATGAGATGATAACTATCGATTTGGTGGAGTCGACTTTGACGATCCGACTACAAACGTGCACGACGTTGCGCCTTAGCAATCGCTAAACCGATCTCCTGAGGTTACTGGCGATGCCGAAAGCACGATCAGCCTAACCATGAAGGTCTATTCCTTCAAGCAATCAAAGAACAAGCAAGAATATGATAAAGTAATCTGAATATTGTGAATTTGGATGAAGTATTGATAAATATGGGGATCCAAAAGTGATCTTGGTCTGGTCATTGGACACAAACGAAGTACACGAAATTACGTTGTCTAACTTTTAACTAAACAAATCCCAAAGTCTAAACAATGCCCTAAGGGTTGAATATATATGGAGGAAGAGAGTGGGAATTTTGTGACCCTTGCTGGAGAGGTCCGAAACCAACACCATCTCTTGTTTCCCCACACATACGGACTCTAAAAATAGCCTATACTTATGTATTTTGAAATTACATGGGCCTGGCCCAATAAAAAGGTGACGCAGCACCTAGAATAGCCTCTGGACGAAATTTACGAAGTGGCATCTTGTATATTTCGTCCAAGGCTTCATGCACTCATTATGGTGGCTTCAAAGTCCTGACATCATCACCTATAAATCCGTTCTTGTTCCCCTTGCGCATGCCATCATCTCCATGCTTGGTCTTGCTCCAGTGTTCATCCCTCTTATCCATGCCAGGCCCTTCATTTGTAAGCAAAACAAATGTATCCAATTTAGGCAGCATCATATTCTCATGCACATTAGAATCATTACTAAGAAACGAAAGTACCTCATAATTTAATTGGCGTGCGCGAGCTCTAGTAATTGGTCCAGTATATATAGCAGTAGGGGCTATGGGTGTAACAATAGTATTGATGTCCTCATCGCAGCTGAACGGTTAATTCTAGTACACTATATGCGTGCTTCCAATGTGCGTGAAATTATCACCTTTATATACAACTTTTCCAGACATGGAAAGCATTGCATCAAGCCAATAATCTTGTTTAGATCAAAACTATTCATTTGGATATATAAGATCTTGACAGAATCTAGCACCATTGATAGGCCATCCATGGAGAAACTCTTCATTGAGCATAAAACATAATATTAGTACAAAATGTGTACTCCAAGATGATATATAACTTATGCATTGAAATTTAAAATGCAGCTTATGGTTACAAGTGTAGATGATAATATAAAGTACCTGACGAACTGTGGAGCCAAACACCATATTGAATTGAGCACAGAGAACATGTATTACACCCAAGGTCTCCAGTTTAGGCGCAGAGAGGACGGCTATTTGCAACGATGAATAACTAGAATCAAGGATCAACCTTTGAAGTGAAGGGTCATCTTGGATGATGAGCTGTCTTCCATCAAAATAATTTCCAATTCTTACAAGGTTAGGCGACTTTATTTGGAGACAACCGATTCTAACTTTGAAAACAAGCACCAAGCACTCCAGGGCAGGGCAACTGGAGTGGATGATGATGTGCAATGAGGCCTCCGATTTACGAACACACACAAGTGAAAGTTTCTTGAGAAATGGGAGTCGAAGGTTTAGTACTAGATTGTCTGGTAGGTAGCACAGCGCAAAGGTGGCCGTGTGGAGAGAGGAGGAAAACCACAAGATGGACATCGGTGCTGAGGGCACAAGTACATGGCGTTCGGTATGTGGTAGGTGATTTCCATGGGAATAGTAGAACTCACGCAGCTGTAGTTCTGTGAATTTAGGTGATTTCAGCTAGGCGTCCACCATGCAGGGCATGGTATGCTTGCTCGGGTAGCATGACGGGATGCAAAGGCTTTGAACGGAGCCCTGGTGGGAGGAGATGATGGCACTAGGGATTTCAAAATCATTGAAGAGAGATAGCTGACGACAGTCAAGATTGGGCACGGCACGCCATAGAGGGCGCCACTGAATTGAGAGGACTTGGATGCGGCAGCAATCCTTGGTGGGGAGAAGCGAGATGATCTCCCCAAGGACGGCGTCCGGGAGATTGCTGATGCGGTCCACCCGAGATTCTATGGGTTCCTGGGATCCGGTGGGGGCGGGGTCACTGCTTCTCCCCGCACTGCCGGGTGCGGGATCTACAACAGACGTCGCCGCTAGTGGGAGCCTCATCTTCTTGGGGCCGGGGTCAGGCGACTCCATTTTCCTCGAGGGCATCGCGTCGCACTCACGGATTTGATCAGAGTAGTGAATGATGAGCCTAGTTTTAGTGCGAGTGAAGAAGAAGGGGAGCTGGGGTTTTTCTGTACTAGTGAGGAAGAAGGGGAGCTGGGGTTTTCTGTATGAGTGAGGTGAGGAATTTGGGGGTAGGAGTAGAGCGAGCTGACGTGAGGTGGGTGGGAGTGAGGAGGAAGAAGAGCACCCAGGTTCTTTTTGGGGGGGGGGCAGTGTGCTAGGTGTGGGTAGCGCCTCTCATTAAGTAAATATATGGGCTTTTGAATTGATTTTACTATTTACTAGGGTGGATTGGCTGTTTTGTCTTGGGCCTAGAGAAACAATTACTAGTAGTATAGTGGAGACACTCTACAGCTACCCAGAAAAACAATTACTACTAGTATAGTGGATACACTACCACTTCTGGCTCCACCTAGGTCATCGAAACGTCTCCCTCTACTGTATGTCGTTATACTTTTGTTCACCGACATGCGGGCCATGTAGCGTGTGGGCCCAAATGACATCCACCAAATTAGAAGGCAGTATGCAGGCGGAGAATCACCCCGGTCGTAGCGCGCAGTAACGAGCCTTCGTATCACAAAACACCACCTCACCGCAGTTTAAGTTTAACGAACAAAGCAACCATCATTTTACTCTTCGCTGAGTCCCCTTCTCCCTCACCATCTTCAAGAAAAGCAACACTCGCATCTGCCAATGTTCTTCTCTCCCACCAAAGGGATGGTAAGAGGATCCGTGATGTTGGTATATTTTTGTTCAGAGAAAAAAAAAGAACTTTTGCAATGCAGTAACCGATCCTCACTCTCTTTTTTGTTTCATTGTCATTGCGATTGTGTTTTCCTTTTAGTGGTCTCCTAGTATTCGTCAGTTTCATCATGGACCAAGGAGAACCAGGCAAAGATCTGCCGATATTAGAGCAGACGCGGAAGGCTGATCCCCATGAGACAGATAGCTCCAAGAAGAACGAGGAATCCACCGAGCCGACCCTAGATACGCTCACGGCCACTACTGAGATGGTCAACGCCCCGTTTGAGGTTACAGCCCCCGTGGCACTGTAGTAGTAGTTTTCCCCTTCGAGGATGTCCCCCCCTGCTCAGCTACCCAAGGTGATTTTCTTCTTTGCCGATCTCGATTGTGGTTTTTCATCTAAGTATGTGGTGATGAATAATGCAAAATTTTATTAGCTTCGATGCCATGCTATACATAGTGGTTTAAATAACTTGTGTTTCTTATACTGGAAAGTAATTTAGAATTTGTTTCTGTTTCAATTAGAGCCCTGATGCAGACAAGGATTGTGTGGTTCGCTATGAGGCGGATGACCTGAATATACGCACTGGGAAAATAGAGTTCTTAGGTTGTTGAATCCTAGAAGCCATTTGCGCTTATACCAATGTCGAGTTGTATTCCAGCCTCACTGTTGTCAAGCGTGTTTTCTAGGGTGTACTGAAGCACAAGAAGTTCAAAGCTACTCCTTCATTTGTGAGGCATACTGTTCTTGTCAAGCTTACGCAGGAAGATGATGTGGCATGCCTCCACAAACAAGTTTATGAGTGGCAAGGCCACAAGGTTGTCTTCATGAAGGTTCACAGGATTGAGCTGCTGCCGGACGTCCTCGATGATGTTCATGGCAAGGTCCATCTTGTGTTTAATAGTAGTTTGGATTGTGTCTAATCATCCGAACCTTGCCTGTTATCGAGCCCTCTGGAGGCTAGTACTCTATTTGAATCCGTCTATGGGAACTGCTGCTACTTTTGTGTGCCCGTGAATCATGTGAGAACCATCATAATTGTTGCCGAAACAGATGCGTCCTCACTAGTTTTTTCATGAATATGGCATGGTAAGACATAATTTTTCACGTTTATCATACGAGCAGTGTGTGTTTGATGAAATAGAGTACTCGTTCAAACTGTGCGCCGACGTATATATAAGTACTTGTAAACACTGTTGGTGCTACGCCACTTGTAAGCAGTTGTGCAAAACACGGCACATTGGCTCAGCTCGCTTCAACACTAGGCTATCGACCAACTAATAATCAACAATCTGTTGTCTGACATATAAGCAACTATGTATCTTGTTACGGTGGTTCATGCAGTTAACTGAGGCCACAGTGTAAATTTCAAACGTTCACACGCTAGTCCAACGTTCATGTCGAACACTCACATTAAACTTGGCTTCATAAAAACTTGAAAAGCATTCGTTAAGCAATTTTATACACCTCAATGATTCATAGAACATAACAAACATATACTAGTTCACATCAAAAGACAAAGTTGTGAGAAGGTTTACAAATCAGGAAAAAACAAGCAAGGCTTCTCTGAGCAAAGGGCCTCCCGGCAGGCTTAAATTTCCTGGAGTTCACTCTGGTTTTTTCTTGTTGCCACCATCCAGGGTTAGGTTCTCTCATTCCAGAATAACCAATTATAATTGTGTTCTTAGCTGGAATGCTGAACTGAACCATGCAGTGTACTGACCAGCTGAAATTCTTGTGCATTCCACTAAATTTAAGCACTGCTATTTGCAGAAATAAGCATACCACAATGCCTCTTGTCCGCGGACCTGTTCAAAAAACAGCAGTGCAACCATGCCATCTAGTCCTTGGTCCATGGATGAACTGGTAGAAAGTGCATTCTGGACTAGGATGCAGTTGTTTTCGCTCGTCCCTGCACTGCAATCAGGAAGTAAAACATACGAATCAGCTTCTTTTAGATTGCGTTGGTCATTCTACCCAGTTACTACCAATGTAGAAATACCTGGAACACTGGTGGTTAGAGGACCGCAGCTAGGAATAGCCATCTCATTTTGTGAAGTTGTACTAAAACTAAGGTGTGTACTTTTGATAATGCAGACAAGAAACGATATGGAAACAGACATCCCTGTTTACGCAAATACGAATACGGCTATTTAAATAGTGATAGATATTTGAAGTGGCGTATGATTGACAACAGCATCTATTGTGTTATAATTGGCACTAGATTGACAATATGAAAGTGCCCTTAAGTAAGTAACATCACATCACATCAACACTTCCACTAGATTAACATGCAGAACAATAAAATTAGTATTACTGTCATGAGAGTAGCACATGGTTAGTAAATGTGCAATCAAATTTGTGCAGTTCCACTGGGATGAAGCAATGTTAGTGGTGTGAGATTTAAGTGTAACTGCAAAAACACAATTCATGGGAAATAAAGCAAGATGGAAGCACTTCATAAAATGGTGGTGGCATTGCTTCAATTTATCAACATCACTAGACCATTACTTATAGTGACATTAGGTGGCATTGCTTAATGCTTCATGTGATTTTACATTAATGGTACCCATATGGGCGTAGGGATAGCAGGGGCATAAAGTGCTGAGGCAGATGTGGTTTCCGAGAGCGGCAAACACTCAGGCAACGTGTCTGCATTTGTCCCATTTTTTATCTCCTCGGCGACATTTTCCTATGTAAGCACAGGAAATCTAGACCTGCTCATTCTCATT
This sequence comes from Triticum aestivum, assembly GCF_018294505.1. Classification (NCBI taxonomy): domain Eukaryota; kingdom Viridiplantae; phylum Streptophyta; class Magnoliopsida; order Poales; family Poaceae; genus Triticum; species Triticum aestivum. The sequence continues at coordinate 309,540,718 of NC_057813.1, read as the reverse complement.
TGCTTGTCCCCCAACACCCCTCACTTTGTTTCCTTTTTCAACCAAGAGATAGGTCCACTTCCCCCCACCGTTCGCCATCCACCATGCTTTCTTTGCCTTTTCAACCAAGAGACCGGTTGGAGAGCTAGTATCTACTACTTTCCCCAGCTTCCTCTTAGAACCAAGTCCTAGATTCATGCTACAGCTTACCCACTTTCTTCCCTGTTTGAACCAACTCTTAGAGTTGACTGTATGAACTAGCTTTACCTCTAATAATAGTAAAAGTCTAGGTGGCTTTGGAATAGCGGATGAAAGTAGAAAAAGATCCACACATAGCCAAGTGGGGACCTGGGGTAGTAGAGTAAGGCAGGTTTCGAAGGAATATATACCTGAGGGTCGTCGGCATGTGGCAAAGACGGCGTCGGGAGGCCGCATCTTGGCCACAATACCGCAGGGAGGAAGAAGGGGTCAGAGGCCCTCTTGAGCCGGCGCTCTCTCGGAGAGAATGGCACGGCCGCCGGTCGGGATGCGTGGACACCCTATAATAATACGACAGTGTGAACGATGCACCTACACTCCTGCCCTGGTTGAGGTGGTCCGGCCAGATTTATGACCAACCATGAGCAGAGAGAGGGTGTGGCCACCTATGTCTTACTTAGATCTAGAGAGCATGAGAGAGTGAAAGAGAGGAACCCTAGTAAAGCAAGCTCTAAGGCTCATGCTTATATATATAGTGGAGTGATTTTGTTGTTCCAGCTTCAAAAAAATGTTCTCCTACATGTACCCACGAGTGGGTGTGAGAGAACTAGTGCGTGCGTGCACCGTTCTCTTCGTGAGAGTACAATATAATATGCCCAAAGAACGTTCGCCACAAGAGTAATAGTATAAGTGTGTGACGTGTGAGCTAAAATAAAATGTGTGTGATGTCTTTGTTTTTTAGAAGTTCTGAGGGTAGGGTGTGAAGAGCACATATGTGTGTGACGTCTACCTGCAGATAGACGATGGGTGCGAGAGGACTCGGGAGAGTCGTGACTCATGAGGGTGCGTGTGTGCATGAGAGAGAGGGGGCACGTATCAATGCAATGCATGTGTCCGTAAATCATTATCCAACAAACGTTCGCCACAAGCCTTTTCCTGAGGAATGTCGTAAGAACCATTAGATCGGCATCCGACAGTGTCAATTTTGCCATGTCATTTAATAGGACAGCCACTCCTCCTACACACAAATCTTCCATGTGAGTGTTAGCAAATGCCGTATGCTCTGTCCCTTCCAAAATGCAATGCATATAGCTTTATTGAAAATTCAAACCTCGCAAACTTTTACCGAGTTTTCGTGTACCAAAATGCACATATAGAATACCCAGTATATATCATTTCATTCATCTTTGAGAGGTAACTATAAAGATGTGGGAGGGGTCTACAAACAAAGACCATCGTATCACCTGCAGCAATTTCAACCATCCTTTGGTGTGGAGGAATATCATAGGAACTCTATATGATATGATTTTTATTTTTTCCTTTAGAGCCAATTGGTTGATAGGAATAGATTCATATACTCCACATTTCAAAGGAAATAAACATGATATCAGTTTTATAGCTTTAGAGCCACTTGGTTCATATGAATGGATTCCTATACTCCCATAATTTGAAAGGAAAATAAACATTAGCATATATTCAATAGAAAAGATCCTATGATATGAACCAAATGACATCTCTTTTGTAATCCCTCTTCGTAGGAATTGAGATACATGTCATCTCTAGATTCAATAGAAAAGTTCCTATGATGTGAACCAAATGACATCTCTTTTCCAATCCCTCCTCATAGGAATTGAGATACTCCATGTCATCTCTTTCCCTACAACTTCCATGTATACATCTTCTATTCCTAAATAGCTAGTACAACCCACTAGTAGCTTTTTTTCCAAGATATACAACTATGGCACAAGAACTATATAGTGTGCGAATAACTTTGAAAGATGGTCGCTGGATGAAGCTAATCCGACAATGCAGCGATGGCAAATCCGAGCACTACTGGCCGTTGGATGTCATCAACATTCCACTAGATTCTACCTCATGTACAATTTAGAAGACTCCATGGTTGAACTTAAGCATAATGCACAAACCTCAAAACACAAGCACTTCTCCTTTGTTCTATAATCTTCCATATCATAATTGCCCTAACTTTTTTTTCTAAATGAATTGTCATATTTTTTTACTTTATGCTTTGCAATGCACAACCCCATGAATCTTAACATTTTTATAAAACTAATTGATTATAAATGAGATGAACTATAAGAACTAAATTAACATCTACATCATGCATATATGACTCAAAGCTTTACATTCTATAGTGTGTATTTATTCATAATTTGGTTTCCAAATCTTATGCGTTCAATGCATGTGTACCTTACTAGTTTTCAGTAGAGTAGCAAATTTCACGTGGCTGTGGGTATATCAAAATGCAGGTCCTATGCATCATTGCCTTTCGGTCGAACCTACGTACACAATTTTTTGTACGTATATCTCCACTGGTCCCCGAACCCAAAATGTTGCCTCATTCCCGTAAAACCAAGCGACCCACACATATTAAGGCGTCGACTCGAACTCAATCCCTCTCCCGTTTACTATGACGTGGCCCCGCACGCTGTAGTACTCCTACAAACCCTACTGCCGCACGCATCATCAATTTTCTTCAAGAGGACGAGGGAGAAGCGGATTTGTAGTGGAGGCGCTTTCAAAAAAAGGATTTGTAGTGGAGACCCCTACCCTAGGGTGCCCTAGGAAGCTACCGCACGCATAATTGATTTTCTCTTTTCTTTATGCTCTTGCGCCCTAGTGTGAAATGATGGTTGCTTCGCTCATCCAGCTTAATGCTGGAAAGGTGGGGCTTTGTGATTTGACCCCTCATCGCTCATTTTCTACTACTGCGGCGCTACGACCGGAATGCCTCCAATTCCAATTGCTGCTCCAAACTGTAATTTGGTGCATCGCACATGGAACAAGACGGTGGATGAGCCACATGTCGCCCAAAGGGTCCTGTTAAGTGTGTCGCCTTTTCATGTGCGGACTAGCCCTGCTTGAGTTGCTACGCCAACACAACAGGAGCAGCCTACCACTTGGTTTTGCTCCTTGGTGAATCCCGACTATATTGATCTAAAAAGATACGTACTGTACTACCCTCTTCGTCTCGGTTTATAGGGTGTGCACGTAGTTCTAGGTCATCCATTTGACTAACTAAATATGAGTTACTATGTCACGAAAAGTATATCATTGGATTCTTAAGCAGATGTAGTTTCTAAACATAGACTATTCATCACATATATAGCCAGTTAAATTCTCAACCTAGAACGTCGTGCATGCCATGTAAACCAATACGGAGGAAGTAGTAAAAATGAGGTGATTTTACCGAGCGATGGGCGGGGGAGCATGGTGTCATGCGGTCCCACGTGTCATGATGTACCAAGGCGATGTGCGTGTCCCTCTTGAGGCAGAAGCAATACAACGTGGTTTTCTTGAAGGAGATGATGGTGAACCAAAGTGTGAAATAATGGTTGCTTCGTTCATCTAGGAAGGTGCGGCATTGTGATTTGACGTCTCATTGCTCATTACTACTACTGGGGCGGTACGACTGGGGTGCGTCCCCCCTGCTGTTTTGCACTGTTGTTTGGTGCTTGACACGCTGACCTGGTTGCTATATGTCCCACATGTCGGCGAGAGGAAGTACATAATTCATGAAAGAGAGCATCGACGGAGGAGTACAAACCCGGAATAAAAAAGGCAAGGGCGGGTCTTTTCGCGCGCAGCAGGCTGGGGAGTTTGGCATAGTCTATTCGAGGCAAGGAGGCAGGAAGGGAAACAAACAAATAAAGTTTGAGTGACTTAGTTTTGGGAAAATCTGATTTTAGGGAGTACGTACCCACTAGGGTTTATAGGGCTCATCTAAAAAAATGTTTTTCTGTTTTGTAAGTCTCAATTCTACTAGTAGTAGTAGTAGTACCATCACATGTTGGATTTCGAGGTGCGTTAAATCACCCATTGCAAGCAGTGTCAAGAGAAAACTCACCAATTCATGTAGAAGTTCATGGAAATTTATTGGTCATGCATGCATTTGTTCTAATTAATGCCTCGGTAAACATAACTTCTTGAGAAAAACGAGCATACTAATTACTTGTGCAAACTATGAAATTAATTCCACCACTCACCGTCTACCTTGGTTGGAGAGATTTTGAAATTGAGCCATAAACTAGAAAGGAGGGAGTAGTAACTTTTTGTCTCGATTAGTATTTGTGGCCTTGTATAGATGCAAAATGTATTTTTTTATAGTGGCCTTGTATAAGTAAATGGAGGGAGTACTAAAGGACATATATTCCAAATAATATGATAATCTCTCTAACCAACGTAGGGACGAGGAGTAAACGGAGGGAGTAGTAAAATTTTCTCCTCGTCCTGCGAGCCACCGCGCGCGTGGGTGAGGGAGCGGGCATAAGGCATACTAGTAAGCAAGATTCACCTCATCCTGCGAGCCACCGCGCCCGTGGGCAGGGGAGACAGTGTACTAAGCAAGCTTCTCCTCGTTCTGCGAGTTGACGAGACACATCGAAAGTACTCTAGTCTATAGAGCCTTGCCTCTAAGGTAGGCCCCACATGGTTTGCCTCTTTTGTAACATAACGCGTCAAGTCGCAATTTGTTTGTTCACCCGTGGTAGACGATCCTCGCTCCATCAAGTGGACAACTAGTACACATGTCAAATTACCACGTGGGCTGCCTTTTCATACAGAAATGAGCTCCACCGTGTACCCGCACGGGTGTGGTTGGGAAAGAGACGGGAGTACGTGTGTCGTGCGTGCACCTCCTCTCTTCGTGCACGTCGCCCACCTATGTGGGTGTGTGTGAGAGAGATACAAACCTAGACATAATGCGCCGTCCATCCCCATGCCTCCGCCCAGTCCGACTACCAGTCACCACCACGCCCCACTCCTCCTCACTTTATATCTCATCTTTCTCCCTCCATTTTTATATACAAGGACACTATAAAAATTACAATTTGCAGATATACACGGCCACTAACACTAATCGATGCAATATTAATGGTGTTTGCCTCGTAGTACTAGCAAAGGAGGACATTAATTATCCCTTGCATGCATGCGGGAGTGCGAGCATTGGCTTGATTTGCATGAAAGAGAAGAATATACATTAATTTACACGGCAAACCAGGAAACAAGGTGGCTTGCAATGTTGACTTAGAAGACATTAATTTTTGCCTTGGTACCTGTATTTGTGGCCTTGTATACAAAAATGGAGTCCGATAAAATTCTTGAGATACCATTTTTCCGATAAAATTCTCGAGATATCATTAGTTTTTACAAACGGAATTACTCTTGCATGGGTCAATCACAACATGTGTTTTGTAAAAAAATGCATCTTGATGTTCCGTGCAATGCACGGGCATCTTGCTAGTCCATGAAAACAACACATGGCAAAATTTCACGGTGAACGAGGGATTTGAATCTACTGGGAGGGGCTGTTTGGATCTTCCCCGGGGTAGCCAAAATATTGGCGACCCTTTTGTCCATCGGTGCCTTTGCCACCGACGAATGGCGAATGGCTCGAGTGCTCATGCATCCTCCAGCGTGCATGTTGGAGACGATATCGCACGAGCTATGCCTTTTTTGTCCCACCACGCCGCCCGAGCCGGCCGCATACCGATAGGCGACCCACAAATTACGCCATCCAACCGTAGCCGCACACATTATGACAACAACTCAACCAACCGGACGAAATTCATGCAAACACGGCGATATTTCATATAAACAATGACGGAAATCATATAAAATACCAGATTTTCATACAAACATGACGAAATTCATTACAATCAAATGAACTACACAGTGCTAGTTCTGGACAGCACATGTATATAATACCTAGCCTGAATGGTCGCCCGCCGATCCATTTGTGTTCCTCATGTCCGGAAGCACGATCACCGGACTGCCTGGAGCCCCAGAGGTATATATGCTTCAGCGCAAAGGACGACTCGCTTCCCCACTGCCCAACTAATATCATTGGCTGATGTCGAAGATGATGGTGGAAGGGGGCTTCTCCACTTCCGTGGAGCCCATGTGGGGTCGACGAAGGTCCTCGTGATACGTCTCCAACGTATCTATAATTTTTTATTGTTCCATGCTATTATATTACCCCTTTTGGATGTTTATGGGCTCTATTTTACACATTTATATCATTTTTGGGACTAACCTACTAACCGGAGGCCCAGCCCGTATTGCTGTTTTTTTTCCTATTTCAGTATTTCGAAGAAAAGGAATATCAAATGGAGTCCAAATGGAATGAAACCTTCGGGAGCGTGATTTTTGGAACGAACATGATCCAGAGGACCTGGAGTGCAAGTCAAGAAGCAGTCGAGGCGGCCACAAGATAGGAGGGCGCGCCCACCCCCTCTGGGCGCGCCCCTCGGGCGGCCACCGACGTACTTCTTCCTCCTATATATGCCTACGTACCCCGAAAACATCCAGGGAGCCAACGAAACACAATTTCCACCACCGTAACCTTCTATATCAGCGAGATCCCATCTTGGAGCCTTCGCTGGCACTCCACTGGAGGGGGAATCGACCACGGAAGGCTTCTACATCAACACCATAGCCCCTCCGATGAGTTGTGAGTAGTTTACCACAGACCTTCGGGTCCATAGTTATTAGCTAGATGGCTTATTCTCTCTTTTTGGATCTCAATACAATGTTCTCTCCCTCTCTTGTGGAAATCTATTCGATGTAAACTCTTTTTGCGGTGTGTTTGTCGAGATCCGATGAATTGTGGGTTTATGATCAAGTTTATGTATGAGAAATATTTGAATCTCCTCTGAATTCTTTTATGTATGATTGAGTTATCTTTGCAAGTCTCTTCGAATTATCAGTTTGGTTTGGCCTACTAGATTGATCTTTCTTGCCATGGGAGAAGTGCTTAGCTTTGGGTTCAATCTTGCGGTATCCTTTCCCAGTGACAGCAGGGGCAGCAAGGCACGTATTGTATTGTTGCCATCGAGGATAAAAAGATGGGGTTTATATCACATTGCTTGAGTTTATCCCTCTACATCATGTCATCTTTCTTAATGCGTTACTCTGTTCTTTATGAACTTAATACTCTAGATGCAGGCAGGAGTCGGTCGTTGTGTGGAGTAATAGTAGTAGATGCAGGCAGGACTCGGTCTACTTGTTGCGGACGTGATGCCTATATACATGATCATGCCTAGATAATCTCATAATTATTCGCTTTTCTATCAATTGCTCGACAGTAATTTGTTCACCCACCGTAATACTTATGCTATCTTGAGAGAAGCCACTAGTGAAACCTATGGCCCCCAGGTCTATCTTTTATCATATAAGCTTTCAATCTACTTTTATTTGCATCTTTACTTTTTGCATCTATATTATAAAATACCAAAAATATATTTATCTTATCATACTATCTCTATCAGATCTCACTTTCGCAAGTGGTCGTGAAGGGATTGACAACCCCTTTATTGCGTTGGTTGCGAGTTCTTTGTTTGTTTGTGTAGGTGCGTGGGACTTTTGAGGAGCCTCCTACTGGATTGATACCTTGGTTCTCAAAAACTGAGGGAAATACTTACGCTACTATTGCTGCATCACCCTTTCCTCTTCAAGGAAAACCAACGCAAGCTCAAGACGTAGCAAGAAGGATTTCTGGCGCCGTTGCCGGGGAGGTCTTCGCTCAAGTCAAGACATACCAAGTACCCATCACAAACCCATCTCCCTCGCATTTACATTATTTGCCATTTGCCTCTCGTTTTCCTCTCCCCCACTTCACCCTTGCCGTTTTATTTGCCCTCTCTTTCCCAATCTCCTCCTCTCTTTTTCGCTTGCCTTTTTCTGTTTGCTTGTGTGTTGGATTACTTGTTGCCATGGCGCAAGATAATACCAAATTGTGTGATTTCTCCAATACCAATAATAATGATTTCCTTAGTACTCCGATTGCTCCTCTTAATGATGTTGAGTCTTGTGAAATCAATACTGCTTTGCTGAATCTTGTTATGAAAGATCAATTCGCCGGCCTTCCTAGTGAAGATGCCGCTACTCATCTAAACAACTTTGTTGATTTGTGTGATATGCAAAAGAAGAAAGATACGGATAATGATATTGTTAAATTGAAGTTATTTTCGTTTTCACTTAGAGATCGTGCTAAAGTTTGGTTTTCGTCTTTGCCTAAAAATAGTATTGATTCTTGGAACAAGTGCAAAGATGCTTTTATCTCTAAGTATTTTCCTCCCGCTAAGATTATCACTCTTAGGAATGATATTATGAATTTTAAACAACTTGATCATGAGCATGTTGCCCAATCTTGGGAAAGAATGAAATTGATGATTCGCAATTGCCCTACTCATGGTTTGAATTTATGGATGATCATACAAAAATTTTATGCCGGTTTGAACTTTGCTTCTAGAAATCTTTTAGATTCGGCCGCGGGAGGCACGTTTATGGAAATCACGTTAGGAGATGCTACAAAACTTCTTGATAATATTATGGCTAATTATTCTCAATGGCACACCGAAAGATCTTCTAGTAAAAAAGTGCATGCTATAGAAGAAATCAATGTTTTGAGTGGAAAGATGGATGAACTTATGAAATTGTTTGCTACTAAAATACTCCTCTTGATCCCAATGATATGCCTTTGTCTACTTTGATTGAGAATAATAATGAATCTATGGATGTGAATTTTGTTGGTAGGAATAGTTTTGGAAACAATGCTTATAGAGGAAACTTTAATTCTAGACCGTTCCCTAGTAATTCCTCTAATAATTATGGAAATTCCTACAATAATTCTTATGGTAATTTTAATAAGATGCCCTCTGATTTTGAGAATAGTGTGAAAGAATTTATGATTTCTCAAAAGAATTTTAATGCTTTGCTTGAAGAAAAATTGCTCAAAGTTGATGATTTGGCTAGGAACGTTGATAGACTTTCGCTTGATGTTGATTCTCTTAAACTTAGATCTTCTCCTCCTAAGCATGATATCAATGAGTCTCTCAAAGCAATGAGAATTTCCATTGATGAGTGCAAGGAAAGAACCGCTAGATTGCGTGCTAAGAAAGATTGCTTTGTAAAGGCGTGTTCTTCTAGTTTCAATGAAAATAATGATGAAGATCTTAAAGTTATTGATGTGTCTCCTATTAGATCTTTGTTTTGCAATATGAATCTTGATAATAATGGGACTGGAGATGAGTCAACTTTAGTTAGAAGGCATCCCAACAATTCAGAGTTTTTAGATCTTGATGCTAAATTTGGTAAAAGTGGGATTGGAGAGGTCATGACTTTAAATAGCATTGAACCCACTATCTCGGATTTCAAGGAATTTGATTATGATAATTGTTCTTTAGAAGGTTGTATTTCCTTGTTGCAATCCGTTGTTAATTCTCCTCATGCTTATAGTCAAAATAAAGCTTTTACCAAACATATCGTTGATGCCTTGATGCAATCTTATGATGAAAAACTTAATTTGGAAGTTTATATACCTAGAAAACTTAATGATGAGTGGTAACCTACTATAAAGATTAGAATTAAAGATCATGAATGTTTTGCTTTGTGTGATTTGGGTGCTAGTGTTTCCACGATTCCGAAAAATTTATGTGATATTCTAGGTTTCCATGATCTTGATGATTGCTCTTTAAATTTGCACCTTCGGATTCCACCATTAAAAAGCCAATGGGAAGGATCAATGATGTTCTCATTGTTGCAAATAGAAATTTGGTGCCCGTAGATTTTATCGTTCTTGATATAGATTGCAATCTTTCTTGCCCTATTATTCTTGGTAGACCTTTCCTTAGAACGGTTGGTGCGATTATTGATATGAAGGAAGGGAATATTAGATTCCAATTTCCATTAAGGAAAGGCATGGAGCACTTTCCAAAAAAGAAAGTTAAATTACCTTATGAATCTATCATGTGGGCTACTTATGAATTTAGTGCCAAAGATGGCACTACTTAGATCTATCTTCGCTTTTATGCCTAGCTAGGGGCGTTAAACGATAGCTCTAGTTGGGAGGCAACCCAATTTTATTTATGTTTTTTTTGTTTTGGTTCCTGTTTAGTAATAAATTTTGCATCTACCTTCTGTTTAGATGTGTTTTTATCGTTTAATTAGTGTTTGTGCCAAGTAGAACCTATAGGATAACCTATGATGATAGTTGATTCGATTCTGCTGAAAAACAGAAACTTTGTGCGCACGAAATTAGTTTTGTTAAATCACAGAAATGTGCTTTTGCATTGATTCTTTTTTATTCTGATGAATAGACAAATGTTCCAGGACTTCCTATTTTGGTATAATTTTTAGAGTTCCAGAAGTTTGCGTTAGTTATAGATTGCTACAGACTATTCTGTTTTTGACAGGTTCTGTTTTTCGTGTGTTGTTTGCTTATTTTGATGCATCTATGGCTAGTAAGATAGTTTATAAACCATAGAGAAGTTGGAATACAGTAGGTTGAACACCAAAATAAATAAAGAGTGAGTTCATTACAGTACCTTATGTGGTGGTTTTGTTTTCTTTCACTAACGGAGCTTATAAGATTTCCTGTTGAGTTTTGTGTTGTGAAGTTTTCAAGTTTTTGGTAGAGCTTTGATGGACTATGGAATAAGGAGTGGCAAGAGCCTAAGCTTGGGGATGCCCATGGCACCCCGAGATATTCAAGGATAGCCAAAAGCCTAAGCTTGGGGATGCCCTGGGAAGGTATCCCCTCTTTCATCTTCGTTCATTGGTAACTTTACTTGGAGCTATATTTTTATTCGCCACATGATATGTGTTTTGCTTGGAGCGTCGTGTATTATATTAGTCTTTGCTTTTTAGTTTACCACAATCATCCCTGCTGTACACACCTTTTGGGAGAAGCCCACATGTTTAGAATTTGCTAGAATACTCCATGTGCTTCACTTATATCTTTTGAGCTTGATAGTTTTTGCTCTAGTGCTTCACTTATATCTTTTAGAGCACGATGGTGGCTTAATTTTGAAGAAATTGCTAGTCTCTCATGCTTCACTTATATTATTTTGAGAGTCTTTTAGAACAGCATGGTATTTGCTATGGTTACAAATTTGGTCCTAGAATGATGAGCATCCAAGTTTGTATAATAAAAACTATCATAGGAAGGGAATTGGATGCTATGATCAATTTGTTGCTTGATAATTGTTTTGAGATATAAAGGTAGTAATGTTAGGGTCATGCTAGTGGGTAATTATGAAATTGAGAAATACTTTTGTTGAAGTTGGCAAGTCCCATAGCATGCACGTATGGTAAAAGTTGTGTGACAAATTTGTTGCATGAGGTGCTCTTTTGATTGTCTTCCTTATGAGTAGCAGTTGAGGACGAGCGATGGTCTTTTCCTACCAATCTATCCCTCTAGGGGCATGCGTAGTAGTACTTTGCTTCGAGGGCTAAGTAGACTTTTGCAATAAGTATATGAGTTCTTTATGACTAATGTGAGTCCATGGATATACGCACACTCACCCTTCCACTTTGCTAGCCTCTATTATACCGCGCAACTTTCGTCGGTATCATGCACCCAATATTTACCTTCCACAAAACAGCCACCATACCTAACTATTGTGGCATTTCCGTAGTCATTCCGATATATATTGCCATGCAACTTTCCACCGTTCCGTTTATTATGACACGTTCCATCATTGTCATATTGCTCTTTCCATGATCATGTAGTTGACATCCTATTTGTGGCAAGGCCACTTTCATAATTTTCATACATGTCGCTCTTGATTCATTGCATATCCTGGTACACCGCCGGATGCATTCATATAGAGTCTATCTTGTTCTAGCTTTGAGTTGTAATCCTTGAGTTGTAAATCAATAAAAGTGTGATGATCTTCATTATTAGAGCATTGTCTCAGTGAGGAAAGGATGATGAAGACTATGATTCCCCCATAAGTCGGGATGAGACTTCGGACTTTACAAAAAGAAAAGAAAAAGGCCAAAAAGAAAAAAAAAGAAAGGCCAACGAAAAAAATGAAAAAGAAAAAAAATAAGAAAAGAAAAAAAAATGAGAGAAAAAGAGAGAAGGGACAATGCTACTATCTCTTTTTCCACACTTGTGCTTCCAAGTAGCACCATGATCTTCATGATAGAGAGTCTCCTATGTTATCACTTTCATATACTAAGTGGAAATTTTTCATTATGGAACTTGGCTTCTATATTCCAATGATGGGCTTCCTCAAAATGCCCTAGGTCTTAGTGAGCAAGCGAGTTGGATGCACACCCACTTAGTTTCTTTTTGACCTTTCATATATTTATAGCTCTAGTGCATCCGTTGCATGGCAATCCCTACTCACTCACATTGATATCTATTGATGGGCATCTCCATAGCCCGTTGATACGCCTAGTTGATGTGAGACTATCTTCTCCCTCTTTTTGTCCTCACAACCACCACCTTATACCACCATAGTGCTATGTCCATGGCTTAGGCTCATGTATTGCGTAAGAGTTGAAAAAGTTGAAGCACATTAAAAAGTATGAAACAATTGCTCGGCTCGTCATCGGGGTTGTGCATGATGGGAGTATTTTGTGTAATGAAAATGAAGCATGGCCTAACTATATGGTTTTGTAGGGATAAGCTTTCTTTGGCTATGCTATTTTGATAGGACATGATTATTTTTTAGTATGCTTCGAAGCATTATTATTTTTATGTTTTATAAGCTTTTATCTTGAATCATTTGGATCTGAACATTCATGCCACAATAAAGAAAATTACATTGAGAATTATGCTAGGTAGCATTCCACATCAAAAATTCTGTTTTTATCATTTACCTACTCGAGGACGAGCAGGAATTAAGCTTGGGGATGCTTGATACGTCTCCAACGTATCTATAATTTTTGATTGTTCCATGCTATTATATTACCCCTTTTGGATGTTTATGGTCTTTATTTTACACATTTATATCATCTTTGGGACTAACCTACTAACCAGAGGCCCAGCCCGTATTGCTGTTTTTTTTGCCTATTTCAGTATTTCGAAGAAAAGGAATATCAAACGGAGTCCAAACGGAATGAAACCTTTGGGAGCGTGATTTTTTGGAACGAACGTGATCCAGAGGAATTGGAGTGCAAGTCAAGAAGCAGCCGAGGCGGCCATGAGATAGGAGGGCGCGCCCACCCCCTCTAGGCGCGCCCCTGTCTTGTGGGCCCCTCAGGCAGCCACGGACGTACTTCTTCCTCCTATATATGCCTATGTACCCCTAAAACATCCAGGGAGCCAACAAAACACAATTTCCACCATAGTAACCTTCTGTATCCGCGAGATCCCAGCTTGGAGCCTTCGTTGGTGCTCCGCCGGAGGGGGAATCGACCATGGAGGGCTTCTACATCAGCACCATAGCCCCTCCGATGAGTTGTGAGTAGTTTACCACAGACCTTCGGGTCCATAATTATTAGCTAGATGGCTTCTTCTCTGTTTTTTGGATCTCAATATGATGTTCTCCCCCTCTCTTGTGGAGATCTATTCGATGTAAACTCTTTTTGCGGTGTGTTTGTCGAGATCCGATGAATTTTGGGTTTATGATCAAGTTTATCTATGAGAAATATTTGAATCTCCTCTGAATTCTTTTATGTATGATTGAGTTATCTCTGCAAGTCTCTTCGAATTATCAGTTTGGTTTGGCCTACTAGATTGATCTTTCTTGCCATGGGAGAAGTGCTTAGCTTTGGGTTCAATCTTGCGGTTTCCTTTCCGAGTGACAGCAGGGGCAGCAAGGCATGTATTGTATTGTTTCCATAGAGGATAAAAAGATGGGGTTTATATCATATTGCTTGAGTTTATCCCTCTACATCATGTCATCTTTCTTAATGCGTTACTCTATTCTTTATGAACTTAATACTCTAGATGCAGGAAGGAGTCGATCGATATGTGGAGTAATAGTAGTAGATGCAGGCAGGAGTCGGTCTACTTGTTGCGGACGTGATGCCTATATACATGATCATGCCTAGATAATCTCATAATTATTTGCTTTTCTATCAATTGCTCAACAGTAATTTGTTCACCCACCATAATACTTATGCTATCTTGAGAGAAGCCACTAGTGAAACCTATGGCCCCCGGGTCTATCTTTTATCATATAAGCTTTCAATCTACTTTTATTTGCATCTTCAGTTTTTGCATCTATATTATAAAATACCAAAAATATATTTATCTTATCATACTATCTCTATCAGATGTCACTTTCGCAAGTGACCGTGAAGGGATTGACAACCCCTTTATTGCGTTGGTTGCGAGTTCTTTGTTTGTTTGTGTAGGTGCGTGGGACTTTTGAGGAGCCTCCTACTGGATTGATACCTTGGTTCTCAAAAACTGAGGGAAATACTTATGCTACTATTGCTGCATCACCCTTTCCTCTTCAAGGAAAACCAACGCAAGCTCAAGATGTAGCACCTCACAATAAAAGGATGCGGCAAGACACATGTTGTGTACGCTGGCGTCACCTCCACGGTGGCCTTCATGGGACCCAAGCAGTGGCGGCCTCCCGTATTCTACTTCTCCTCGATGATGGCGGCAGACGCGAAGGTGCTGGCCACCATCTTGTTGCTCTCCGCACACCCGACTTCTGTCGCTGCTTGCATGGCGGCCGCCGGCATGGGAGTCTCGACCACAGAAATGGGAGACATGGTCGCAGACACATGAGGCGCGGTACGAGGCGGCGGCATGGACGGTGGCGATGACGCCCGTGCGTCGCTCCTCCTCGTGCTGGCCTGGAGCGACGAGTTCCTGAATCGCGCGCCATCTTGGGGCGGCAACTGGCTCCGTTGGGCGAGGGGAGGGAGGTGGATCAGCGATCTGCATAGCTCATATCCGGCGGGCTTGGCGGGCCACCCAGCCGACTTGGATGCGGGATAACTACTCTTCGTAAGCCATTGTAAGAGTGGACAAAATGGTGAAGGAGGAGATAGGGGACCGACGGAGGTGTGCGATTCTTGGCTGATGTTTGGCCTCATTTAAATAGGATATTAAATAGACGGCGGACGGGAGGAGCTCGGCCGGCGTTGCATTTAATGCTGGCCCGGTCATGAACGGACGTGTGTCGACAGTGGGTTTCTTGGCTTCCGCACGGGCGGGCTTCATGGAGGCGTTTGAATGCGGCAAGGAGGCATGTTCAGCTGGGCATGCAGCAAGTGGCGCCCTCGACTCTAACCTACAACACCGCGCCATTCTTCCACTGACGGGTGGGCTCTTGGTTACATGGCCTGCATGTCAGTGACCCAACGCAGGCAGCGCACGGCAGAGGAACTTTTGGTGGGCCAGGGCGGTCAGAAGCGGGCATTTCATAAACCGATGATAGTTCATTGAGTGTGACGTCATCTATTTCATGTAGATAAGCCTACTATATAATGTAAGAGAATTTTAAAATTCTCATATATACGTTGATAGCCCGTTCGATACGTTTTGATACATAAAGACCGCTGCAAACATCAATGTTCTGCTTATCATAGATAAGATTGATTAATACCCGTAACAATCCATGTCCTTACCAAAGGGTGCATGCACGTATAGGTTGAGTGTGTGTCTTGCGTCATGTGTTTTTTGCATGTAGGCGTGCGAGTGTTGCCTGTGTGCAAGGGTACGTTTCAGTGTTGCATGCATGTGTGGGTACGTGCATGTGTTCATGAGTGCATGTGTACGTGTCAGTGTTGCACGCCTGCATGTGTGCGTGTGTTCGTTATGTGTACGTGTCAGTGTTGCACGCCTGCATGCATGCGTGTGTTCGTGCGTGTGTTGTGTATGTGCATGTGTACGTGCGGGGTGAGGCTACATGTCAGCCGACTGACTTTTTCATATCTGGTCAGTAGATTTTCCAGCCGTTGGATACGAAATCAAGGGCTTGCAGTTTTCTTCAACCTCCACCCTGCTGAGCCGCCAGCCACCACCGGCCTAACCGCCGGCCCCCGTCGCCCCGCCCGCCCCGAAACCACTCCCCACCACCAGTCCTCCGCCGCCCCGGCCATCCCTCTAGGCCCCTCGTGCCGAGCTTTTTCTCTAGCGATCCCCACGCCACCGCCCAATCACCGCGCCCCCACTGCCGGCGACTGCCAACCAGAGGTCTCACGACTTCGAATCCCCACCGACCACTAAGTTATTACCATTTCTGTCCTTCATATACACGCTGACGGGTGGGCCCTACGGTAATGTGCGCTGCTGAATGTGGACTGTTTGACTGGTTAATTGATCGTGTCATCAACAAATTACGGAGCTGTATGGTGAGCCAGTGACAGTATGATCACCCTAAAATGTATTTTATTAACACAGTACAGACTCAAACTACCATTTCTTTCTTTCATATACGCGCTGACAGGTGGGCCCCATGGTTACACGCCCTGATGGTGCAACACTAGTTGCGCCACGTGGAATGTTTGACTGGTCAATTGATTGTGTCATCAACAAAATACAGAGTTGTACGGGTGAGCCAGTGACCGTATAATCACGACATGTATTTTTTTAACATGGTACAGATGCAAGGTCTCATATATACGCGCAAGCACTCACCGCTATAAGCGCACACACGCAGACCCTACCCCTATGAGCACCTTCGAGAGAGTGAGCCAGCATATGATCTTGATATTTTACGAAGTCACCATAGGTGCCTCGTAATCGAGTGGAGTGTCTCCTCCCACTGAACGCACATCGCCAGAAAATACTAAAATTAACCCAGGATAAATGGGAGCACCGGGACTTTAACCCTAGTGGGCTCGGGAAACCACTGTCCTCCTAACCATCCAACCACATGTTGGTTAGCACGACAAAATGTATGTGGTGACCGTGATGAGCTTATTCTGAAGTCGAGTGACCATATCGTGCTTTCGCTTCAAATACAATGACCGTAAGTGTCATCAACAAAATACAGAGCATGCATCAAATACAAAGTCTGTCAGTGTCATCAAGAAAATATGGAGACGTATCGTGATCTAGATACCGTATGATCACCAGGAGAATGTATATGGTGACCGTAATGAGCATATTCTGAAGTCCAGTGACCTTATAGTGCTTTAGCTTGAAATACAGTGACCGTCACATGTGAATATGTCGTGGGCATGCATACTTTTAGAGGGCTGAGAGATAGTTTGTGTGCGTACGTGAAAGTGGTGTAGAAAGAGGGGGTGTCCGGTGGAGACAAGTAGAGATATGCCCTTCGTTTCTCTTTCCTATGACTAATATTTTAGGAGAATATAGAAACATTCACAATGCAGAACAAATATTTTTGGATGCAACATGCAATTAACTTTCATGTATAACATTGTACTATTGTATATGCTTATTTTCTTAGTGGCTGATTGCGTGTGTGGTGTGGTGGGCACATCATTTCTAGTTGCGGTGGGTCAACATGAGGACTCATGGGTCGATTCCATCCTGCGCCACATAGGTTGGACCGAGACGCATTATATGAAGACCCATGTGGAGGACTCGGCATACAACATGAAGCTACCAGAGTCGTGGAGGACTCTATCCCCACTTGTGATAAGCCGACTATATATAATTTCTAACCCTAGGCCCCGAGTATGTTATAGAAGCTTGGGGGCTAGTTCGTCGATAGTATACACACACACAATGCCTGGTATTCACGTGTACTTTGTACACACCCCTATCAGTAAAATACAGTACCAAGAGTACACTTTTTCCTCAACTGCAAGGGTCCGAACTAGGGTAAAACTTTGCCTCATATTACCATCCAGCCTAACGGTCAGGGATATCCTACCGAATGATCTGATGGAATCGTATCTGCCAACTACTAAGAGAGAGGTGTGTCTGGGGGGGCGGGGTCGGGGGCAATATGTGCAAGAGAGGCCTAAAGATAATGTGTGTGCGGGAGACACGTAGGCACATATATGTGCGTATAGAGGACTAGTAGAGACTGTGCGTGTGTATATATGCATGTGAGAGAAATAGTGTTTTCTGTAGCGGCCAGACCCCAAACAGTCTAGTCTTTGCATTAGTGTCATCCCTGGATCGGTAATGCTGACATGCACAGTACTCGAGGATTTATAATAGAGTTTCAATCACATACTTATTACATCAAATGTCTCAAAAGAGAACTTGTTATAATAATATGGCTTAAGGCCATCTAAATAAGATAACATCGGAAGGCTTGGAAGATAAAGTGAGTCCATCAACTCCAAGGGCATAGCTGAGTGAACGACAACGACCTATGGCACCTTACCCGTCGTCTGAGAAGTCTGCAACATGATATGTTGCAGCCCGAAACGGGTCAGCACATGGAATATGCTGGCAATGTAACACAAAGAAGTAATGAACAGAATAAATGCTATCACTACATACATATATGGCTGGTGGAAAGCTCTATGGTTAAAGTTTTGCATAAAGCCAGTTTTTCCTACAACAAAGGAATAAATTTTATTTAACTATCATGGTGGTTGTTAAACATTGAGAAGGTTCCTCCAACTCAATCCCAATTAAATAGTAATAATAACCCAACAAATTAATTTAGAGTGATGAGATCACCATGATAATCCAAGAATCATATACTCAAGATGTCCATAACCGGGGACATGGCTAACCATGATTAGTTTGTACACTCTGGAGAGGTTTGCGCACTTTTCCCCACAAGACTCGATCTCCTTCGTTAAATTTCTCGCACTACATGGTGTTTGAGAAACGGATGACCGAGATACATTCTTTTAGAAACACTAACTCTTTACTCTGGATGGACAGTTACACCTACATTTCCCTACATCTGCTAGCCCGCCACTGAAAGAGGTCATGCAACCTCCTCAACTGTGCTAGAGCCCATAATAGCTTGTGGCTGCACACGGAAGGTTCTAGCATGAATAATCTTATGATCCCTTTGAGCCTGGGTGGCGAACCATAGGATGATCACATGGGTACTCTGGGATATCCTAGGACAACACTGGATTCTCCAGGTGTACGCAACCAATCCACCCAGATGTGTATTTAAGTAGCCACCTTAAGTTAACCATTAAATAACAATACTCACATCTGTCATGGATACACTCACCCAATCCACGTCTACGAGCATAGCATAGCAATCCTGAGCATAACGTAGAAGTAACTCCCAAGGGTTTGATAATAAAAGGGCAATAGGTTCTACCTCATCATCTACTTCCCCAAACCCAGATGTTATTCATATCCTAACCATGCAATGTTTGAGGATTGGAACTAATGCATAAAAACTGGGTAATAAAGTGATATGATCAAAGTGTTACTTGCCTTGCTGATGATCTGCCAAGCCTAGGGACTCGTTGTAGCACGCTTCGCACTCCAGGAATTCGATCGCAAACAAACAATAACATACATAAGCACTCAAACAAGAAGCACAGGCAAAACTCAAATAAGAAGATCCAACCGGAAAGTTCAACTGAAGAACTCTAGTTTGCAAAAAGAATCAAATCAAATGGAGCAACCAGACACAAACTACTAACAAAACAAGAATCATTTACTAGTCTGGACTAAAGTCAAGTTTTACAGTACCAAAATCATGCTCAAGTTGGTTAAACAAAAAGAAGGCTTCGAGACGAAGATTTAGGCGCTGGTTTCATCTAATTTGGATAAACGAGCAAAAAGTTATACTAGATCGAAGATCAGGGTAGAAATCAATATCGAAAATAATCACGGATAAAACCCTGGAAAAATAAAACGAGACGAACAGACTAACGAATGTTTGTTCGTTAACAGAACCTAATCGGTGAATGGCGTTCGTTAGAACAAACAAACGGACGAACGTCCGCTAAACAACTAAGCCGGAAAAAAATCGAACCGATCTATTAAAAAAACAGATCTAAGTTTTTTTTAAACGAATGGTTTTTGACTAAATCAAAAAAAATGAAATGGCGGCGGTAGCTACCTCCGGCGATGCTTCGGGGGGGCGGGGCGGCGTCGGCGGGGCTCCGGCGGCTGTGATGGTGAGGGGCGACGGTGGCGGTGTCGGGCGACGGCGGCGCGGGCAGTGGCGGCTGCGGCCACGGGCGACGGCGGCGCGGGCAGTGGCGGCTGCGGCCACGGGCGACGGCGGCTGTGGTAGCTAGGCGGGGTGGCGGTGGTTGACGAAGAAGGCGGTGGGGCGGCGCGGCTTCTATAGGGGGTCGGGGGGAAGTCCGACTTGGGGAGGGGACACCCCCGGGCGGCGGCAGCGGCAGCGGCGGCAGCAGTCCGGACTCCGGCGGGAGTCCGGCTCAGCCACGCTCGCGCGAAGGCGGCGACGCTGGTTGGTCGGCTGGGCCTTCGGCCCAGTACGCTCCACGGGAACTTTTTTTAAATAATTCCACTGAAACAGAAAAATCCTAATAAAATATAAAAAAATTCTAAAATGCCAAAAACAATTTTCACCGTCTAAATAAAATAGTTAGAACAAAGTGAACAGTTTTCTGGCCTGAAAATGCAATTTTGAAAACATGCATATTTTTCCAATTTAAATAAAATAGCAATAAAAATCCAAATAAAGTAAACATTTGATTTTAACATTTTTCCTCCAATATTTCTTTTATTTTGGGAAGTCATTTTATTCCCTCTCTTTTATTTTAATATTGGAAATATTAGGAGAGAAAATGATTAAAACCAAAATGATCCTCTTTTCAATATTTGAGAAAATTCAAATATGAGAGCAAATGAAACCCCCAACTCTCTCCGTGGGTCCTTGAGTTGCTTAGAGTTTCTAGGATCAACCAAAAGGCAATAATCTAGCGAACAAGCTCTCAACATGTCCTCCAGAATCTGATTGACTCTCTCGGTCTGTCCATCTTTGTGTGGATGAAAGGTTATACTGAACTCTAGCCTAGTACCAAAACTCTCATGCAACTGATTCCAGAACTTTGAGGTAAACTGGGTTCCTCTATCTTATACAATGGTCCTCGGAACTCCATGTAGACATACGATCTTGGTCATGTATATCTTCGCCAACTTAGCACTCGTATAGGTGGTCTTCACTGGGATGAAGTGAGCTACTTTCGTCAACCGATCGAGTACAACCCATATCGAGTCATAGCCTGAACGAGTCCTGGGCAATCCAGTGATAAAATCCATCCCAAGTTTGTCCCACTTCCATTCGGGTATCGGCAATGGTTGTAGCAATCCTGCTAGCTTCTGATGCTCTGCCTTAACTCTATGACATACATCACATACTGCTACATACTCGGCAATATCCTTCGTCATTCCTGTCCACCAGAAACTTTCCTTCAAATCCAGATACATCTTAGTGTTTCCTGTGTGAATCGAATACAGCGAATCATGGGCCTCCTGCAGAATCAACTTCCTGATCTCGGGGTCATTAGGCACATATACACGATCCTCAAACCATAAAGTATCGTGCTCATCCTCACGAAATCCTTTAGCCTTTCCTTTACTCATCCTTTCATTTATCTCGACAATCTCCTTGTCTGTCTTTTGGGCTTCTCTGATTTTATCCATCAAAGTGGAATGAATTTCCAATGCTGCTACATAACCTCTCAGAACTATTTCCAAACATAGCGTGAGGTTCAACTCCAATGAGCTCCAACCATCTCCTTTTCCTGAGGTTCAACTCCTTCTTCGTGAAGATATATTTTAGACTCTGATGATCCGTGTATACCTCATAGTGGTTTCCGATGAGAAAATGTCTCCATGTCTTCAACGCATGCACAACGGCTGCTAACTCCAAGTCATGTGTAGCATAATTCAGCTCATGGGGTTTCAGCTATCGTGAGACATATGAAACGACTCTTCCCTCGTGCATAAGCACTGCTCCAAGTCCTCGACGAGAAGCGTCGCAATACACTTGATAATCCTTACGTTGATCTGGAAGAATCAACATTGGGGCTGTTACCAAACATTTCTTCAACTCCTGAAACTGGCTTCACACTCCTCAGTCCATTTGAACTTGGTGTCCTTCTTCAACAAATTTGTCATGGGCTTTGCAATCCTGGAGAAATTCTCTATGAACCTCCGATAATATCCTGCGAGTCCGAGAAAACTCCTGATCTCTCCAACTGATGTGGGTGCTACCCATTTAGTCACAGAAACAACCTTGGTGGGGTCTACTGCTATTCCTTCTCCGGATATAACATGTCCGAGAAATCCAACTTCCTTCAACCAAAACTCACACTTGCTGAACTTGGTATATAATTGATGTTCCCTGAGCTTCTCGAGAACCAAACACAAATGCTCCTTATGCCCCTCTTCGTTCTTCAAGTAGACCAATATATCATCAATGAACACCACGACGAACTTATCCAAAAGCTGCATAAACACCTTGTTCATCATGTTCGTGAAATAGGCAAGCGCGTTAGTAACACCAAGTCACATAACGGTATACTCATATAGTCTGT
Source organism: Triticum aestivum (assembly GCF_018294505.1). NCBI lineage: Eukaryota > Viridiplantae > Streptophyta > Magnoliopsida > Poales > Poaceae > Triticum > Triticum aestivum. The sequence goes on along the minus strand of NC_057813.1, from coordinate 309,518,401 downwards.
ACCTTGTGGTAAAAGCTGTCTTAGGTATATCCTACTCTCGAATCTTCAGGTGATGGTATCCTAATCGCAGATCGATCTTGGAAAATACTTTAGCTCCTTGCTATTGGTCGAACAAATCATTGATCATCGGCAGTGGGTACTTTTTCTAGATCGTCACTTCATTCAACGCATGATAATCAACAACCATCATTAATGATCCATTCTTCTTCTAAACTAGGAGTACTGGGGCTCCCCAAGGTGATGAACTTGGTCATGTATAACAACCTTTATCCAATAACTTCTTAATCTGCTTCTTAATTTCCTCCAAATCCTTTGCGGGCATCCGATACGGTCTCTTTAATATTGGCATGGTTCCTGGTAAAAGCTCAATCAAAAACTCAATGTCTCTATCAGGTGGCATGCCTGGCAACTCCTCAAAAAATACATCAGGGTAATCCTTCACCACTGGTACTTCCTCCTGTACAACTGCTGATAAGGAATTCACTTGAGTCCTCTTCGGCACATGCCGAGATACATACTTGATCCTTCTTCCTTCTGGGGTGGTGAGCATAATCGACTTACTGGCGCAATCGATGTTTCCTCCATACATCGATAACCAATCCATATCCAAAATCACATCCAACCCCTGTGACTCCAGAATTGTAAAATCCGAGGGGAAAACATGCCTACCTATGGTCAATGGCATCTGAAAACATCCTTGGCTTGCCATATGCTCCGCTCCCGGCGAGCTTACTAACATAGGTGTCCTAGGAACTTTGGTGGGCAACTTATACTTATCCACAAATCCCCTTGATATGCATGAATGTGATGCACCAGTATCAAAAGAACGATTGAAGTAAATGACTTAACCAAAAACTTACCTATAACTGCATCTGGCTGCTCTTCAACCTTCTCCACACTTACGTGGTTCACTTGTCCCCTGTTGAAAGGGTTGGGCTTCTTCCGAGAGCTTCCATTGCCATTTCCATTCTTTGCTTCAGAACACTCGGTGGCATAATCTCCATTCTTCCCGCACTTGAAACAAGTAATGTGACTTAGATCCTTCTTGGCGGGCATTGCTGGGTTGGAACGGTTCTGACTGCTGCTTCCTCCATTCCCATTCCCATTCTTGGGGCCACTATGGTTATGTGAACTTCCTCCATTGGAATTATGGCCTACATGGTTAGGGTGAATGTGTCCTCCCAAGTTCGGGGTAAAACAAGGTCTCTGTTGAGCTCCTGAATTGTACTTCCCTTGTCCATACTTCCTCTTGCGGCTCTCTATTTGCTGCTACTTCCCTTCAATCATAAGATCTCTATCTACCAACTCCAGGTAGTTGTTGAACGTTGCCACCATCAACTGCATGCTCAGCTCATCATTCAGTCCTTCCAGAAACTTCTCCTGCTTAGCAGCATTAGTTGCTACGTCATCAGGGACATAGCATGCTAACTTAATAAACTCATCCACATACTGACCCACTGTGCGTCCTCCTTGGCGCAAGTTGCGAAACTCGCGCTTCTTCATGTTCATAGCTCCTGCTGAAACATGGGCAGTGCGGAAAGCCTGCTGAAACTAGTCCCATGTAACGGTGTCAATGGGATAAGTGGCTGTGAAATTCTCCCACCATGATGTTACGGGTCCATCAAGCTAATGTGTGGCAAAACACACTCTCTCCGCATATGTGCATCCTACAGTGGTCAGCTCCCTTCCAATCTTGCGGAGCCAATCATCTGCAACAATCGGCTCGGTGTTACTAGAGAACACCGGTGGATTCAGCCTTAGGAAACGGGCTAAGTGATCAACAGGTGGTGGTGGTGGTGGGTTGTTGTGGTTTTTGTTGCCTTGGTTCTGATTCTGGACTAGAAGCTGCATCAAGGTATTCTGCTGCTAGATCAACTAAGTGAACTCTGGGGGGAAAGCAAATCCATTGTCACATCTCGAAGGCATTTGATGGTTTAGAAAAGATGAGAAAACATAATAGAATGAGGTATAAAGAGAAAACACTACCCATATGCTCATGAGACAAACACAATCATATCACACCAATCAATTCAACAAGGGCATGCAATCGGTCTAACTATCGCCACAAAAGTGCTCATACTATTCTATGGACATGGGGGAATACTACTACTGATATGGTGGTCGACTAGAAGTTTTGATCGGTGGAGGACTCCATGATATCTTCTCCAGCTTCATCAATATAGTCATCATCGCTATCATCAGGGTCAGAATCGGTGTCGTCGATGATGATGTAGTCCTCTGAACGAAAGTCCTTGGAATGGTCGTCATCTTCTCCACTAGTATCGTCATTTCCTCCTCATATCCGTCGCGTGTAGACTTGAGTTCCTCCTCTAGCTCTGTAATCCTGGTCACTGCCTTCTTCAGATCTATCATGCTTGCGCACATCGGGTTCTCCTGGCGATGAATGTGCTGGTTTCATTCCTGGATGAAAGCTGCAATGGACCTGTCTCTACTGGTGCTGATCATCTCCCATTGCTCATGTCGGTGCCCACATATCTGGTAGATGGTGTCCTTAAGATCCTTGTGATAAACTTCTCCACTGCGTCCCATGGCGATGTGGGTTGCCATGCTCTTTCCTAGACTCCACGTTGGTGCATCAAAGGAAAACTCTATGGGCTCCGTAATAGGCATGAATGTCCTTCCTGGAACTTGAACTCGAATCATCCAACGCTCCTCTTCTAGTAAAGTGGTGATGTAAGTCCCGATGAAGCTTGATATTCCGATGTTCAGGTACCTAGTGAATTCCTTCAAGTGTTGCCCGAAAGGGGTGTCTTCATCCAGTTGTGTAAACTTGTTCCTTGAGTCTGCCATCCTATAGAGTGGAAAAGGGAGAGGAGTCAGAAATGAGTAGAGAAGAGTGACCTCTAGTTTAACTTAGTGGTCGTGTCCTACAATTAGCATGTGCTCTGATACCATCTTGTAGCGACCAGACCTCAAATAGTCTAACTCTGTGCATTAGTGTCATCCCTGGATCGGTAATGCTGACACGCACAGTACTCGAGGATTTATAACAGAGTTTCAATCACACACTTATTACATCGAATGTCTCAAAAGAGAACTTATTACAATAATGGCTTAAGGCCATCTAAATAAGATAACAGCGGAAGGCTTGGAAGATAAAGCGAGTCCATCAACTCCAACGGCATAGCTGAGTGAACGACAATGACCTATGGCACCTTACTAGTTGTCTGAAAAGTCTGCAACATGATATGTTGCAGCCCGAAACCGGTCAGCACATGGAATATGCTGGCAATGTAACACAAAGAAGTAATGAACAGAATAAATGCTAACACTACATGCATATATGGATGGTGGAAAGCTTTATGGTTAAAGTTTTCCATAAAGCCAATTTTTTCCTACAACAAAGGAATAAATTTTAATTAACTATCATGGTGGTTCTTAAACATTAAGACGGTTCCTCCAACTCAATCCCAATTAAGCAATATCATTAACCCAACAAATTAATTTAGAGTGATGAGATCAACATGATAATCCAAGAACCAGATACTCAAGATGTCCATAACTGGGAACACGACTAACCATGATTAGTTTGTACACTCTGTAGATTTTGCGCACTTTTCCCCACAAGACTCGATCTCCTCCGTTGGGTTTCTCACACTACATGGTGTTTGAGAGACGGATGACCGAGACACTGTCTTTTAGAAACATTAACTCTTTACTCTGGATGGATAGTTACACCTACTTTCCCTACATCTGCTAGCCGACCACTGAAAGAGGTCATGCAACCTACTCAACTATGCTAGAGCCCATAATAGCTTGTGGCTGCACACGGAAGTTTCTAGCATGAATAATCTTATGATCCCATTGACCCTGGGTGGTGAACCATAGGATGATCACACGGGTACTCCGGGATATCCTAGGACAACACTGGATTCTCCAGGTGTCCGCAACCAATCCACCCAGATGTGTATTTAAGTAGCCACCTTAAGTTAACCATTAATTAACAATACTCACATCTGTCATGGATACACTCACCCAATCCACGTCTACGAGCATAGCATAGCAATCCTGAGCATAACACTCACCCAACCAAAAGTTAAACTGAAGAACTCCAGTTTGCAAAAAGAATCAAATCAAACGGAGCGACGAAACTCAAACTACTAACAAAACAAGAATCATTTGCTAATATGGACTAAAGTCAAGTTTTACAGTACCAAAATCATGTTCAAGTTAGTTAAACAGAAAGAGGGCTTCGAGACGAAGATTTTGGCGCTGGTTTCATCTAATTTGGATAAACGAGCAAAAAATTATACTATATCAAAGATCAGGGCAGAAAACGCGATCGAAAATAATCGCGGATAAAACCCTGGAAAAATAAAACGAGACGAATAGACTGACGAACGAACATTCATTAACAGAATCTAATTGGTGAACAGCGTTCGTTAGAATGAACGGATGGACGAACGTCCACTAAACAACTAAACCGAAAAAAACCGAACCGATCTATTAAAAAGCAGATCTAGGTTTTTCAAAAAAAACGAACGTTTTTTTACTAAACCGAAAAAAATGAAACGACGACGGTGGCTACCTCTGGTGATGCTCCGGCGGGGCGGGGAGGCGTCGGCGGGGCTCTGCCGAGGCTCCGGCGGCTGCGATGGTGAGGGGCGACGGTGGCGGCGTCGGGCGATGGCGGCGGCTTGCAGCGTGGGTGGCGGTGGCTGCGGCGATGGGCGACGGCGGCTGCGGGTGCGGGGTGGAGTGGCGGTGGTTGGCGGAGAAGGCGGCGGGGCGGGGCGGCTTTTATGGGGGGTCGGGGGGGAGTCCGACTTGGGGGAGGTACCCCCGGGCGGCGGCAGCAGCAGCCCGGACTCCGGTGGGAGTCCGGCTCGACCACGCTCGCGCGAAGGCGGCGGCGTTGGTGGGCCGACTGGGCCTTTGGCCCAGTGCGGTCTGCGGGAACTTTTTTTAAAATAATTCTGCCAAAACAGAAAAATCCTAATAAAATATAAAAAAAATCTAAAATGCTAAAAACAATTTTCACCGTCTAAATAAAATATTTAGAACAAAGTGAACATTTTTCAGGCCTAAAAATGCAATTTTGAGAACATGCATATTTTTCTAATTCAAATAAAATAGCAATAAAAATCCAAATAAAGTAAATATTTGATTTTAACATTTTTCCTCCAATATTTCTTTTATTTTGGGAAGTCATTTTATTCCCTCTCTTTTATTTTAATATTGGAAATGTTAGGAGGGAAAATGATTAAAACCAAAATGATCCTCTTTTCAATATTTGAGGAAATTCAAATATGAAAGAAAATTAAACCCTCAACTCTCTCCGTGGGTCCTTGAGTTGCTTAGAGTTTCTAGGATCAACCAAAATGCAATAAAATATGATATGCATATAATGTCCTATGTATAACATTCCAAATTGAAAGTTTGGGATGTTACATTTTCGAACTGAGATTAGTGAAAAGAGTGGTACATAGTAGTCAGAAAGAGAGAGAGAGAGAGATATAGAGAGAGCATGTGTGTGAGACACCCCGACACCCCAGGAGAGATTGTGAGCATGTGTGAAAGAGAAATGCCGATGCATATAAAGCGTGTGCACTTATGCGTTAGATAGAGAGATATATAGCGCATTTGCGGGAACGGGCCGAGGCATAGTGCATCTACGGGTAAAAGGCGGTTCTACACATTAAATTAAAATATAAATAGCATTATTATTTTTAGATGAGATCATGAATTTTGCAAATTGTGTATGAACGAAAATCGGTCTATCAGACACCCATACTCTATTGAATTCTAGCATGTGCATGTGTTTATTTCATTTTATCGATCCATAGAGTGAGAGCGGTTTGAAATACATGCAATGTGTTGCTTTTGAAATTCATATATAAACATTAAGTAGTGCACTCCATGTTGTTAGTGTGAAGCACTTTATACATTTATCACTTACATGGATACATTCCGAATTGCTAGCTACGAAATAGAATACATGTTGAATTCAACATAAAGGGGGTTTCGAAGATTCGAATTCATAGGAAGTGCATTCATCTATTTGAACCCGAGATAATGGCATTTGTAAATCAGATCTAAAAGGGGGCATCAATCTTTGTTGTGAGTTTGAACATGCTATATATTCATACGCATGTCTAACTATTTTTTTGCAACCAAGTTGATTATATCTCGAACCATGCATGAACTGAGGTAAGTTCCATATTTTTAATATATACTGATGTACAATGTATATTCAAATGTACACCCTCGATTCCAAAATACTCGTAGCTTTAGGATTTTCAAGAGTAAAGATTTGTGAAGTTTGAAAAATCCTGAAAGTTCAATTCTAGAGAACCGAAAACGTTAATGCTTCTGCTCCCAAATATTGAACGAAGCGCGAAATGCGCCTCTGGTCACCCGAAATCGCGCGACAATAATGTTTGGGGGTAGGAAATTACTGTCCTGACTCTGGCTCGTGTAGCCTATCGGCCCGATGTCCAAAGGTCTAAACTAGAGTAGGTTTGTAACTTCACCAAGACGCCCGACTCAACCACCTCCGAGAAGCATTCATACGCCGTGGGCGCCTACACCCATACGCTCGGCCGAAATCTATCCCGCCCACCATTTGGGACACCTGAGATTATTGTCCTACCTCCAACCCACAATATGTCCGAAATTCTAGATGGGGGCAAAGGTTGTATCTTTCCCCAAATTTCAAACAAGCGCATCCCAAATCGAAACATTGTTCCCCCTTAGTTCCCCCTCCCTCCGTTTCCCCATTCATACTCCATGGGTGCCAAAATGCCCTCTCCACCAGTCGCAAGACCCCAGCCTCCTCCATCCTCCACCCCATAGCACCTAATCCACCGCCACCCTCCTCCATCACGCCGGAGTCGGTACCCTGACGTCACCGTCCAACGCAACCGCAACCGCAACGCCCTCAAGGACTTAGCGACGGCCCTCAAGGCGTAGCTGAAGCCAAGGCAGAGCTGCCTCCACGATGCCGACGCCGACGTGTGCCGTACCAGAACCGCTTCAACCATGCTGTCCTGCGCCTCACCGCTGCCGCTCCACTATCGCAACCGTCCACCACACCGGAGTTGTTCCCGCTACGCTGTCGTTCGCCGCCTCAGATCTGGTTCCCCGCCGCCGACAGATGGCCACCACACCACACTCAACAACTTGGCCATGGGTTCGTCCAAGGCTCCACCGTCCTCCACAACTTCTCGTTTCCAGCGATCCACAAGAAGATCGTTGGAAAAACAGAAGGAGGACACAGCACTGCCAGCAGTAAGAGGTACTCCTCTTCCCTTATTCATGCAAATCTTACGTCTCTGCTCACACCATATTCATCCCACAAAAGAAACTAGTTCAGTGCTTCTTACTGCATCTTCTTCGTGATACTAAATGCACAAGGTTTCCTCCCTTTACTATTTCACCTTTTCTAGAGGTCAGTAGCCCGCCTGGATTTCAATTTAGGGTCAGTCGAACTGCAATTTAAAAAGCAGCACCCGCTTAGGTGCGCGGAGCACCTGGTCCACCTGTTCATCGGGGAAGCTGTGCATCGGTGTCTATCATAGGGGTGTGGGGCACAGGAGCTGCTTGCGCCTGATCTGGAGGTCGCCAGGGGCTATGCCAAGCACGACGGTGCAGTGAGGTCAAGGGGAGGGTGGAGGTAGGGGACTGGGCCGGTGGTCGCTGGCGTTTTGAGGAAGATCGTAACACTGACTGGCTGGAGGTAGATGAAGGCGATTTGCCCATTCTTTCTACATCGGATGGTGCAGAAAAATGGACTGGCCTGAGCTACCTTGAGCCTGTCACGGATCAACTTCACTTTCCGTTCAGACTCGTTAATTAAATCTGGCCCAAACAACTGACGGTCTCCAACTTCATCCCAAGACAACGGGGTCCTGCACCTCCTTCCATACAAGGCTTCGAAAGGGGCCATATTCAAACTGGATTGATAACTGTTGTTGTAAGAAAACTCTGCATATGGAAAATTTTCGTCCCAACTTAATCCATAATCTAGGGCGCAAGCTCTTAGCATATCTTCCAGAATCTGATTAACTCTTCCGTCTGTCCATCTGTGTGCGGATGAAAAGTTGTGCTGAACTCTAATCTAGTACCCAAAGTTTCGTACAACTGATTCCAGAACTTTGAGGTAAACTGGGTTCCTCTATCTGATACAATGCTCCTTGGAACTCCGTGCAGACATACGATCCTGGTCATATATAACTTGGCCAACTTAGCACTGGTGTAAGTGGTCTTCACTGGAATGAAATGTGCTACCTTTGTCAAACGATCGACTACAACCCAAATTGAGTCATAGCCTGAACGAGTCCTGGGTAATCATGTGATAAAATCCATGCCTAACTTTTCCCGCTTCCATTCGGGTATCGGCAATGGTTGCAACAATCTTGCTGGCTTCTGATGCTCTGCCTTTACTCTCTGACATACATCACAAACTACTACATACTCCGCAATATCCTTCTTCATTCCTGTCCACTAGAAGGTCTCCTTCAAATCCAAATACATCTTGGTATTTCCTGGGTGAATCGAATACGGTGAATCATGAGCCTCTTGCAAAATCAACTTCCTGATCTCTGGGTTATTTGGCACATAAACTCGGTCTTCAAACCACAAGGTATCGTGCTCATCCTCACGAAATCCCTTGGCTTTTCCTTTGCTCAACTTCTCCTTTATCTCAGCAATTTCCTTATCGGTCTTCTGACACTTAAAGCAAATGACTTGACTCAGATCTCTCTTGGCTAGGGTTGATGGGTTGGTACGGTTCTGGCCGTTGCTTTCTCCATTCCCATTACCATTCTTGGGACCATTGTGATTGTGCGAACTACTTCCTCCATGGGTATGCTGAAATTGTCCTCCCGACTTCGGGGTAAAACGTGGCTTCTGATGAGCTCCAGAATTGTGATTCCCTTGTCCATACTTCCTCTTGCGATTCTCAATCTGCTGCTGCTTCCCTTCAATCATGAGAGCTCTATCTACCAATTCCTGGTAGTTGTTGAAACTTGCTACCATCAACTGCATACTCAGCTCGTCATTCAGTCCTTCCAGAAACTTCTCCTGCTTAGCTGCATCCGTAGCAACGTCATCTAGGGCATAACGTGCTAGCGTACTAAAGGCATCCACATACTGGCCAACTGTACGTCCTCCCTGGCGTAAGTTGCGAAACTCACGCTTCTTCATGGCCATAGCTCCTGCTGAAACATGGGCAGTATGGAAAGCCTGCTGAAACTGATCCCATGTGACAGTGTCTACTGGATAGGTGGCTGTGAAATTCTCCCACCATGATGCTGCGGGTCCATCAAGCTGGTGTGCGGCAAATCGCACCTTCTCCGCATTTGTGCATCCTGCAGTGGTCAACTCCCTGGCTGTCTTGCGTAGCCAATCATCTGCAACAATCAGCTCGGTGCTACTGGAAAACACCGGATTTAGCCTAAGGAAACGGGTAAAGTGATCAACAGGTGGTGGCGGTGGTGGACTGTTGTTGTTGTTGTTGTTGTTGTTCCCCTGATTCTGATTCTGGACTAGTATCTACATCAATGCATTCTGCTGCTGGATCAACTGGGTGAGCTCCGGTGGGAATCCATTGTGACGTCTCGGAGGCATCTGAGGGTTTAGAAAGGATGAGGATATAGAATAGAATGAGGTCTAGAGGGAAAACACTACCCATATGCACATGAGACAAATTTCAATCAAAACAGTTCATTCAAACAAGCAAGGGCATACAATGATCTATCTATCATTACAAAAGTGCTTGGACTATCCTAGATACATGGGGGAAATACTACTACTGTTGGTGGTCGACTAGAAAAATTGCTTCGATGAAGACTCCATGATATCTGCTCCAGCTTCATCAACATAGTCATCATCATTATCATCTGGGTCCGAGTCGGTGTTGTCAATGATGATGTAGTTCTCTGGACAAGTGAAATCTTCATCTTCTCCTTCTGTCGCGGGGAATCCCATAAATACTTTCAGCTTCTTCTTCAGATCATCGCTCTTCTCCACTAGTGTTGCTATTTCCTCCTCATATCCATCGCGTGTAGACTTGAGTTCTTCCTCCAGTTCCGTGATTTTGATCATGGCCTTCTTCAGATCCATCATGCCTGCGCACATCTGGTTCTCCTGGCGTCGAATGTGCTGGTTTAACTCCTGAATGAAAGCTGCAATTGATCGGTCCTTCCGGGTGCTGGTCATCTCCCATTGCTCATCTCGGCGCCCACAAATCTGGTAGATAATATCCTTAAGCTCCTTGTGGTAAACTTCTCCAATACGTCCCATGGTAATGTGGGCTGCCATGCTCTTTCCTAGACTCCAGGTTGGTGCATCAAAGGAAAACTCTATGGGCTTAGTGACGGGCATGAACGTTCTTCCTGGAACTTGAACTTGAATCATCCAGTGCTCCTCTTCAGGTAAAGTGGCGTTGTAGGTCCCGGTGAAGCTTGGTACTCCGATCTTTCAGGTACTTGGTGACTTCCTTCAGGTGTCGTCCAAAGTGTGTATCTTCGTCCGATTGCATGAACTTGTTCCTTGCATCCGCCATCCTAAAAGAGAGTAGAAAAGATGAGGAGTCAGAACTGAGAAGAGAGAGTAGTGATCTAGGGCTTTGGCTTAGTGGCCGTGTCCTACAGTCAGCGTGTGCTCTAATACCATCTTGTAGCGACCAGACCTCAGACGGTCTGACCTCTGTGCATCAGTGTCATCCCTGGATCAGTAATGCTGACACACACATTACTTGAAGGATTTATAACAGAGTAGCAATCACACACTTATTACATCGAATGTCTCCAAAGAGAGCTTATTACAATAAATACGGCTTAAGGCCATCTAATAACGATAACAGCGGAAGGCTTGGAAGATAAGTGAGTCCATCAACTCCAACGGCATCACTGAGTATAGGACCACGATCCTAAGGAAATCTTACTCGTCGTCTGAAAAGTCTGCAACATAAACGTTGCAGCGCGAAAACGGGTCAGCACATGGAATATGCTAGCAAAGTAACACATAGAGAGTAATGAAAGAATATTGCTATACTACATGCATATATGGCTGGTGGAAAGCTCTACGGTTACAGTTTTTGCATAAAGCCAGTTTTTCCCTACTTCAAAGGAATAAATTTATTTAACTATCATGGTAGTTGTTAAACATTGAGAATGGTTGACAACATTCTCAATCCCAATTAAGCATCATCATTAAAAGCCCAACAATATTAATTAAAGTAATGTGATGAGATTCACATGATAATCCAAGTACTAGATACTCAAAACGTCCATAACCGGGGACACTGCTAATCATGATTAGTTTGTACATTCTGCAGAGGTTTGTGCACTTTTCCCCACAAGACTCGATCTCATCCGTTTGTTTTCTCGCACTACATGGTGTTTGAGAAACGGATGACCAAGACATAGTCTTTCAGAAGCGCTATCACCTTACGATTGGGTAGACCATACCACCTACATCCCCTACATCTGCTAGTCTACCACTGTAAGAGTTCGCACGACTTACTCAGCTATGCTAGAGCCCATAATAGCATGTGGCTGCACACGGAAGTTTCTAGCATGAATAAACTTATAATCCCTTTGAGCCTGGGTGGCGGTCCAAAAACAAACAGGCAATCCTGGAATACCCAGGTACCTCAATCCACCCAGATGTGTATTAACATTGCCACCTTAAGTAAACCATTAATTAACAATCTCACATCTGTCATGGATATTCACTCACCCAATCCACGTCTACTAGCATAGCATGGCATAATAAGTAAACGTAGAAGTAACTCCCAAGGGTTTGATAATAAAACAGGTAATAGGTACTACCTCATCTACTTCCCAAAAACCACATATTAATCAGATCCTAATCATGCAATTGTTTGAGAATTGATTTAATGCATAAAAACTGGGTAGTAAGGAGGTATGATCAAAGTGTTACTTGCCTTGCTGATGATCCGTGAAACCTAGGGATTCGAAGTAGCAGGCGGCGCAATCCGAGTACTCTATCGCAAGCAAACAAACAAACAAGCATACAATAAGTACTCATCTAATGCACAGGTAAAACTCGAATAAAAGATCTAACCAGAAGGTTCAACTTAAGAACTCTGGTTTGCAAAAAGAATCAAATCAAACGAAGAGGCAAAACTCAAACTGCGAAAGAAACAACTTCGTTTACTAATCTGGACCGAAGTCAAACTTTTACAGAGGCAAAAACTTGTTTGAGTAGATTAAACAGAAAGAGGGTTTCGAGACGAAACTCTAGGAGTTTGAATCGCCTGATTCTGATAAACGAGCGAAAAGTTAAACTAAAACGAAAATCGGATCAGAAATCACGATCAGAAAAATCGCGGAATAAATCCGAGAAAAAGAAAAATGACGAACAGATTAACAAATGAACATTCGTTATCTGAAACTAAACGATGAACGCGTTCATTAAAACGAACGAACGAGCGAACGCTCGCTAAATAAATAAACTGAAAGAAAAACCGGTCTAAAAAAACTAGGGTTTTTCTTAAAAGAAAACCGACGTGGTTTTTTTCAAAAAAAGCGACGTTGGCGGGGGCTCGGGCGGTACCTCCGGCGAGGTCCTCCAGCGGGGCGGGGCGGCTCCGGCGGGGCTGGTGAGGGGCGGTGGGGCTCCAGCGGCGGGGCGGCTCCGGCGGCGGCGGCGCGAGGCGGCGGGGCGGGGCGGCTCCGGCGGTGGGGTGTGCGGCAGCGGCGGCTGTGGGCTTGGGGTCCCAAGGGGGCCCCAGGCTGGGTATTTAAAGAGGGAGGGGCAAGCGACGGCGGCGAGAGGCGGAGTCCCACCCGAACTCTGTGGCGGCGGCGCGGGGCAGACCGGCTTGGCTCGGCTGGGCTTCGGCCCAGTCGGGCGTGGGAGTTTTTTTTTAATAATTTCGCCGAACCAAAAAAAATCTAGAAAAATTAAATAAAATCTAGAAAATACCAAAATAAATTTTCATCGCCCAAATAAAAATATTTAGAGCAAGATGAACATTTGTTTGGCCCTTAAATGCATTTTTGAAAATCGTGCAATTTTTCCTAAATTCAAATAAAAATAGCAAAACACCAAAATAAAACTTATTTGATTTTTTTATTAAATCCTCATTATTTCTTTATTTTGGGAAAGTCATTTTATTCCCTCTTTTTTTTGTGATTGAAATAATTGAAGATAAAATAAATAAAATCAATTGATCCTATTTTCAAATTTTGAGAAACTCAAATCTGAAAATAACGAAATCCCAACTCTCTCTGTGGGTCCTTGAGTTGCGTAGAATTTCTAGTCGAGGCAAAAATGCAATAAATATGATATGCAAGATGATCTATTGTATAACATTCCAAATTGAAAATTTGGGATGTTACATCTTGTGTATCCCTCATCAATCACTTCTGACGATACACCTTCAAGTTGACAGTGTAATATTGGTTGCATCTTGCATATCATTTCAAACATGTATTGCCTCTAATTTGTTGAAGTGACACTTATAATGAGACACATCTAACTTGGTAGAGTGATTTTGGTTGGATCTTTCATATGGTGTCTAGATTGCATTGCTTCCAATTTGTTGAAATGCCTTCTGCTTAGCGTTTTTTATACATATTCCATCCTCCTACAATGTGGCTGCCATACATAAAAGTTGTGTTCGTCAGTATCATGCATCAACGAATTTGGAAGTGCGAATTTCATTCCTTTTTCTTATGTGTTTACTTGACAAGGCAAAATCTGAAAGGATGAAGGCACGGAATGATGGTGGTCCTCTGGAGCAACCGAAACAGATGATCTCTGCAGATTCTCTTGCTACTCCTACTGCAGTGCAAGTTCAAAATCTCATATCCCCTACTCCACAACCCCAGGTGCTTGCTCTAACATGGCAGTGTGATATCTGGTTGCATGTTGCATATGGTGCCTAGCTTGTATTGCTCCTAATTTGTTAAATTGCATCTTCTTAGCTTGCACATTATACATGTGAATATGACACGCCTTCCTGTTTTTGGTACATACTACATTAGCCTGTCACACCATGTTCTTACATCAAACTACTGTTGTTGTGTATCCTGCATCTATCACTTATGATGAGACAGTCACGCCCGTGGGTTAGTATGAGATGCGCTACTCTTATAAAGAATGCAGTTTCATCCTCTCCACATGATTCTCAAGAAACAGCTAGCCTAAATGAAGATATTAAACTTAGCTCTATACTTGAAGACCACACTTCCCCTACACCACCATCACAGGTGCTTGCTCTAACTTTGCAGTGTGATATGTGGTTGCATGTTGCATACGGTGTCTAGCTTGTAATGCTTCTAATTAGGGTAAATTGCATCTTCTTAGTTTACACATTATACATGTGAATATGACATGCCTTCCTATTTTTGGTACACACTACATCTATGTGTTAACCATGTTCTTACATGAAACTACCTCTCTTTTGTATCATGCATCAATCACTTATGATGAGACACCTTTATTCGTTGCATATTGCATATTATTTCTAGCATGTTGCCATGTATTTCTTCTAATTTGGTCAAATACATTTGTTAGGGCACCCTTTTAATTTGGCAGAGTGATATTGGTTTCATCTTTCATATGGTTTCTAGCTTGCATTGCTTCTAACAAGTTCAAACACCTTGTGCTTAGTTTACACTTTATACATCATACATGTCAATATGTCACGCCGTCCCATTTTTTCATACATATTCCATCCTCCTATCATGCGGCTGCCTTACATGAAAATAGTATTCGTCAGTATCATGCATCAATGAGTTCTGAAGAGCAAATTTTATTCCTTTTTCTTGTGGGTTTGACTTGACAAGGCAAAATCAAGAAAGAGGAAGGAAAAGAGTAAGGAAGGCGATGATGGTGGTCCTCTGCAGCAACGTAAATGGAGCATCTGTACGAATTCTCCTTGTACTGCTAGTGCATTACAAGGTCCAAGTCTCTGCTCCCCTACTCCACCATCCAAGGTGCTTGCTCTAACTTGGTAGTGTGATATCTGGTTGCATGTTGCATATGGTGTCTAGCTTGTATTGCTCCTCTTTAGTGTAAACTGCATCTGCTTAGCTTACACGTGATACGTGTGAATATGACACGCTTTCCTGTTTTTCGTACATATTATATATGTCTATCACATGGTATTCTTACATGAAACTACTCTTCTTGTGTATCTTGCATCAGTCACTTATGATGGGACACCTTTAAGTTGGCAGTGTGATATTGGTTTGTGTCTTGAATATGATTTCTAGCATGTAGTGCTTCTAGTTTGATGAACACCACCTATGACGAGACAGATTTAACTTGGCAGAGTGATATTGATTGCACCTTCCATATGGTGTCTAGCTTGCAGTGCTTCTAATTTGTTGAATTGCCTTCTGCTTAGTTACCACATCATAGATGTGAATATGTCAAGCCGTCCGGTTTTTCGTACATATTCCATCCTCGTATGATGACTTTGCCTTTCATCAGAGTAGTGCTCGTCAGTATCATGCATGAATGAGTTCTGAAGAGCGAATTATATTCCTTTTTCTTGTTGGTTTGACATCACAATGCAAAATCAATAAAGCGGAAAGGAAATTGGTAAGGCATTGGATGCTGGTGGTCCTTCCGAGCAACTGAAATGGAAGTTCTCTACATATTCTACTCCGCCATCCTCCCAACAAGATTCGCAAGACAATGCAAGGCTAGACAGTCAACATAGCTGTGTAGATGATGAGCACATCTTACCTACTCCACCATCACAGGTGCTTGCTCTAACTTGGCACTATTATATGTGGTTGCATGTTGCATATGATGTCTATCTTGTATTGCTTCTAACTTTGTTGAATTGCATCTGCTTACTTTACACATAATGCCTGTGAATATGACATGTATTCCTGTTTCTAGAACATACTATATCTGATCACTCCATGTTCTTACATCAGACTATTGTTCTTGCATATCCCGCATTAGTCACTTATGGTAAGGCACATTTAAGTCGCCACTGTGATATTGGTTGTGTCTTGCATATGATTTCTAGCATGTACTGCTTCTAATTTGTTGAAACGCCATACAGATTGAACTTGGCAGAGTGATATTGGTTGCATCTTTCATATGGTGTCTAGCTTGCAGTGATTCTAATTTGTTGAAATGCCTTTTGCTTAGTTACCACATCATAGGTGTGAATATGTCATGTCATCCTATTTTTCATACATATTCCATCCTCACATCATGTGTTTGCCTTTCATCCGAGTAGTGTTCGTTAGTATCATGCATGAATGAGTTCTAAAGAGCGAATTTTATTCATTTTTCTTATCGGTTTGACTTCACAATGCAGAATCATTACAGCTGAAGGAAATTAGTCTGGCAGTGGATGATGGTGGTCCTTCGGAGGAACTCAAACAGGGGGTCTCTTCAGATTCTACTCCGCCATCCTCCCAACAAGATTTGCAAGACAACACAAGGCTAGACAGTCAACGTAGTTGTGTAGATGATGAGCACATCTCTCCTACTCCACCATCACAGGTGCTTGCTCTAACTTGGCACTATTATATGTGGTTGCATGTTGTGTATGATGTCTAGCTTGTGTTGCTTCTAACTTTGTTGAATTGCATCTGCTTACTTTCCACATAATGCCTTTGAATATGACACGTGTTCCTGTTTCCAGAATATATGTGTACATGATGATCACATTTCCCCTACTCCACCATCACAGGTGCTTGCTCTAACTTGGAACTGGTATATGTGGTTGCGTTTTCCGTATGATGTCTAGTTTGCATCGCTACTGATTAAGTTGAATTGCATCTGCGTAGCTTACAACTTATACCTGCAACAATCACTTACCCATAAGACACATTTAACTTGGGATTGTGATGTAGGTTGCATCTTGCATTGTCTTCTAGCTTGTACCGCTTCTAATTTCTTGAAATGGCACTTACGACGAGACACTTTTTACCTCATAGAGTGATATTGGTTGCATCTTCATATGGTGCCTAGCTTTCATTTCTTCAAATTTTGTTGAAATGCCTTCTGCTTACTGTTTTTTCATACATATTCCATCCTCCTATCATACGTGTGAATATGCAACGCTGTCTTTTTTGTATATATTCCATCCTCCTATCCTGCGCTTGCCTTACATCAAAGTAGTGTTTGTCATTATCATGCATCAACCAGTTATGCAGAGCTAATTTTATTCATCTTCTTGTGGTTTTGACTTCATTAGGCAATATCAGAAAATAGGAAGGAAAAGAGTAAGTTAGGGGATGTTGGTGGTCCTCCGCGCTGACGCAAATAGAGACTGTCTAGATTTTCCACTACTACTGCTAAGGAAGTTGAATTCCCAAGTCTACATGATGAGTCCATCTCCCATACTCCACCATCGCAGGTGCTTGCTCTAAGTTGACAGTGTGATAATTGGTTTCATGTTGCATACATTGTCTAGCCTGTATTTCTTCTATTTTGATTAAATTGAACCTGCTGAGTTTATACGTTATACATGTGCATATGACATGACTTTCTATGTCTAGAATACACTTCATCTATCTATCATACCATGTTCTTACATCAAAGTACTGATGTTGTGTATCCCGCATCAGTCACTCATGATTGGACGCTTTTAACATGGCAGTTTGATAGTGGTTGCATCTTGCATTGATTTCTATGTCGTACTGCTTCTAATTTTTCGAATTGCCACTTATGACAAGACACTTTTAACTTGGCAGAGTAATATTGTTTGCATCTTTCATATGGTGTCTAGCTTGCATTACTTATATTTTCTTGAAAATCCTTCTGCTTAGTTTACACATCGTAGCTGTGAATATGTCACGCCGTCCTGTTTTTCTTACATACTCCATCCTCATACGGTTGTCTTGCATCAAAGTATTGCTTGTCTGTATCATGCATCAATGAGTTCGTAAGAGCGATTTTATTCTTTTGTGTTGTGGGTATGGCTTGACATGGCAAAGTCAAAAAAAGAGCAAGGAAAAGAATATAGTAGGGAATGGTGTTACTCGTCGGGTGAAACGGAAAAGGATCTGCCCTTGAGATTCTGCTGGTACTTATAGTGCAGTAGAAGGTCCAAGTCCACCGGCTAAATCTACAGACATAGTATCACCCGCTCCACGAGCTCCAACATCCACTTAAATTGTACCAGCATCTCAACGAGTTACTCGTTCGTTTGCTCCGGAACTGGCCAGTTCCCAAGCTGCCTTCACACCTAACACTACTTCTGAAGCACTGCTAACACAACAGGACTTGGCAAGATCAAATGAACCTCGTGAGCATCAAGACCAAGACGGTACCTGACCGAGTCAAGTTGCAGTTGCATGCTCCTTTATATGTACTCTCATAGTTTGTACACTAACACTTTCCATATTCGTTGTTGAACTAGCACCACGGCGCAAGCGGAAACAGACATCAGGGATAATGCTTGACAGATTAACATAATCTAAAGGAGGAAGAATGGATATCCATTTTGAGGCAGGTTTAGAAAGGCCACGTGGTGCTACAGAGTCAGCCAAGTTACTATCAGAGGCAGCCATTGTCGTTAGGTGTCATGCACGTATCCTCCCAACGTGGATCCAGTACAGGAATGAGAAAGACAATACCCAGTTTAACACCTTCCTTGACCATTTATCCGTAAGTAATGTTATTCATCGCAATTAGTAATATTGTCTTGCTCTGTCCCATACTTTCTAGCTTCCTCCTAATAAGACTCACATTCTTTTTTCAACAAATGAGGTGCAAGTTGGATCAAAAGATGATGCAACTAAACATGCATGCACTCATGTTTTTTAGTCTACTCTGCGACAGTATCTGTACCACCTTAGAAAATTTCACTTTGAAGGCAAGGCTAACAATGAAATCGCCCAAACATCTCTAGTGGAATATATTACAGATGAAGAGAGGACAGCCCTTGTTAAACACTAGTCTGATCCAAAGTATCAGGTACGCTATATGTATTTGATCAGACCACATATTGAACTTGTATTTATGTATGTGCCTTACAAGTGTATCTTCTTCTAGGCTAACTATTTGAAGAACAAGACCAACCATTCTAAAGTGAAATTCCAACAGACAACAGGATCTCGAAGCTATATTGCACACTATGAGGCTCTTGTAAATAGCTGCTACTTCCTTCTTTTTTCTATGCCATATTATCGTACCTATATTGACTTGTTCCAAATACAGAGGAAAGCCCGTGTGGACCAAAAAGAACCTGAACCAAATGAAGTGCAAATCTTCAAGGATTGCCACGCCGGCAAGATGAAGGGCATGAGCACACCAGTTCAAGCCGTTGTTGTAAGTCCTTACTCCTCCTGCCTTTGAACTGATTGGTACTGTGATGTGTTCATTTAACTGCTTGGTTTGCAGCCAATGTAAGTTACTCTATTCACTTTTATACACAGTTGTCTTAACGTATCATTTCACCTTACATGGTTTAAAAGAGATGAAGGATATTCTTTTGGTCTTGATCTGTAATCTAGTTCTTATGTTCACGTGCGCACACAATGATAAAATAGCCTGTTTGTTTTATATCTGTTTGCCCATGATATGAATGATGTGATACTATATTCATCCTACTTTAAACCATGTCTCTTTATCCTTTGACGTCAACAAATGTGAGGAAATAGACAATACACTAGGCATGCTATATGGACATACATTCTGAAAGTGATTTTATTATGTAGTTGGCACTACAATACATGCTAATGTATTATAGTAGTTCACCAAAATAAGTTATGTATAAACGTGTAACCTACTTTGTTTGTTTTTTTCTCATTAGTAACTTATCTGGTACACTAATCTACAAGTTCAAACTTTCAGCAAGCTATGGAACAAATGATTGAACAGCCACAACCACCTGAAGGTGGCGAGGCTACCACAGGCACAATGTCACCTCTTGCTGTAGTGTGTCAGTATCTCTCCACTAACAGTGCAAAAAGAACCTTGCTGCGTAATTCTGGGTTGGTTGTCAAGGTAACCTCGTCCAAATCACATACTGAACAAAATCTTCTGGCTAGACAGAGTGATATATCTGTGCTCCAGACACTAGTCCAATCCCTAATGGACATTGTTTCAGAAACAAGAATAGTGGTTGACAAATGTCGTCAAGATATGAATGGTTTTGAAACCAGACTATCAAACATTCGCTTTGTTGTTCAAGAGCAATGGCAGAAAAAAGGTGAAGATCGTGCTGCTCCATCAAATTCTACAGCCTGAAACATTAGCACTCAGGTCAAATGGGCACATAGTCCATTTCTGTCTGCGTTCTGGGAACCACAGTACCTAGACTTGCCTGCTTGTGGCCCACGACGTGGCTCCATCGACGGCCCAGCACGGCCCATCTTCAGCAACATCAAGACAAGACCCTCACGAGGGGCCAAGCCTCACGAGGACATCAATACCATTGTTACACCCACAGCCCCTGCTGCTATACATACTGGACCAATAACTAGAGCTCACGCACGCCAATTAAATTACCAGGTACTTTCGTTTCTTGGTAATGATTCTAATGTTCATGAGAATATGATGTTGCCTAAATTAGATACATTTGTTTTGCTTACAAATGAAGGGCCTAGCTTGGAGAAGGATGAACTTGGAGCAAGAACAAGCATGGAGATGATGGCATGCGCAAGGGGAACAAGAACGGAATTACAAGTGATGATTTTAGGATGTTGAAGTCACCATAATGAGTGCATGAAGCCTTGGACGAAATATACAAGATGCTACTTCATAATTTTCGTCCATAGGCTATTCTAGGTGCTGCGTCACCTTATTATTGGGCCAGGCCCATGTAATTTCTAAATACTTGATTATAGGTTGTTTTTAGAGTCTGTATGTGTGGGAAAACAAGAGTTAGGGTTGGTTTCGGACCCCTCCCTCAGGGGCCATGAAATTTCCCCCTACTCCTCCATATATACAGCCCTTAGGGTGTCGTTTAGACTTTGGGTTTTGTTTAGATTAAAGTTCGCCATAGCTACAACTTCGCGTACTTCGTTTCTGTTCAACGACCAGACAAAGACGTCATAGAACCCCACGTTCATCACTAAAGTTTTCCTCTTATATTCGCAATATCCAGATTGCAATCTCAGTTTCTTGCTTGTTCTTCGTTTGCTTGTAGGAAATAGACCCTCATGGTCAGGTTGATCGTGCTCCGGCATGGTCAATAACCTCTCGGAGTTGGTTTAGCGATTGCTAAGGCGCGACGTCCTCACACGTTTGTAGTCGGATCGTCGAAGTCTACTCTACCCAAAATGATACTACCATCTCATCGAAAGACAGGACACATTTGCCTCTATCAGTGGAATCCCTTCCCGCCTATATTTGGGGGGAAGAGGACCGGGGCCTCGATATACATAGGTTAGCTACCACCATAGAGAGGGATCCGAAACCACACCACACACACCCAAGCCTCAGGAGCTTGTTCATGCTCTGTACAAGTTCATCCTCAGCCCCTGGCGAGGCTAATCCACACCAAAGCAGGAGTACGGTCTTACACTGCAAGGTGGCCCGAACCTGGGTAAATTGTTGTGTCTCTTTCCTTTCCTGTTCATCGAGCTAGTCTATGAGGATGGCGAATAGGTAGGCTGGTTTAGGTTGAGTTCTTTGCACATGCCACTGAGTTCGCACATTTCTCAGGTCTGTGGAGCCTTGAATGCAACATTTGGCACGTCAGGTAGGGGCGTGTCGAAGCCTTTCTTCCGTCGGTTGTTCTGCCAATGTTCTGCCATTCTCATGGCCTACACTCATCGAGTTCGTGCACGGCGACGAGCGGCTCTCACAGGCCGCGTCACTCAGACAGCGCCAGCGGGCGATAGTGCCCCCCGCTGCTCTCTGTCAACTACGGCCAACGCCGGCACCGGCCCTGCGGCCCACGAGCGGCAGGACTCATCGGTGCCACCATTCATGCGGCGCGATGGTTGTACCATCACTCCGTCGTTGACTCCAACTGCTGCTTGATCCCCCCCATGCTCGTCGTGGACCGGCAAACGCGTAGGCTACGTTGCTCATGCCACATGAGCTTTTGCGCTGCCGCCCAGCCGATGATCTCTATGAGGATTGGCTGGACCGCATTGCCGAGGTCGTCAGCGCCGCTGGAGAGGCTCCTGCGTCGTCCCGCTCTCTACCTCCCCCGACGCCTCAGGCGGGTGACGTGGCCCATGGTGCACCTCCTCCACCTCTTCGGCGCAAATTTATCCCCGAGCCAAGGCGTGAGGGCCGTCAGCGCGACCCTCCATGCAGGGCGCAGGCGTGCGATGAAGGAAGCTGCCAGGTGGTGCAGCGACCCCAAGGAGAAGCGCACACACTCCCGGCACCGCCACATCAAGACCATGTGCCATCTGAAGCGACGGGGCGCCAGCGCCAAGATCAGGCTCCCCCACCGCGGCGGGCTCCTGTAAGCGCGGCAAGCTGCCGAGCGTTCACTCCGGAGCTGCGTCACGTTGTCTGGCCCGACAAGTTCAAGTCGGGCCTGCCTTCGCATTATGACGGCACCCCTGACCCCGCTAAATTCTTCCAGCTCTATGAGCTAAGCATCTAGGTGGAGAACGGTGATGGGAAGGTCATGGCGAACTGGTTTCCCGTGGCCCTGAAGGATGGTGCACGCCCGTGGCTTCTGAACCTCCTCGTGGGATCGATCTCCTCATGCGACGAGCTGCGTGAGTGCTTCATCGCCAACTTCCAGGGCACTTGCGATGGCGCTCCTGCTGTAGGTGACCTGCAGCGCATCAAGCAACAGCCAGGGGAACCTTGCACAAATATATCCAGCGCTTCACCAATGTTCGCCTCAATATCCCCAAGGTGTCGGACGAAGCCATCATTTCAACATTCACTGATGGCGTCCGGGATATCAAGATGGGGGAAGAGCTCGCCATACACGAGGACTTGTGCTCGGCCCTGGAGATGTTTAACATGGCAACCAAGTGTGCAAGGGCAGAGGAAGGCCGCCTCTCCCTCCTCGAGCTCCTTGGAGGCTGATCCCGAGGACAAGAAAGCCAAGGCCAAGGACGTGAAGCGCAAGGGCTCGGCCATGCTCGCGGCCGAGCCAGAGATGAAGCACGGCTGCGACCACCCCGAGTCCTCCAAGGGCAGTCGTCTGTTCTGCGTATTCCACAACGTCCACAGCCACAACACCACCGACTACCAAGAGCTCAGGGCCATCCGATATGGGAGCTTTGACCGCCGCTTGAGTGCAACAACCGCGGCTATGGGCGTGGAGGATGCCGAGGTGGGGGACGATAGGATAATCCCGACCCCTGCGAGGACTGGCACGATCAGCCTTGTGAGGATCGCTGGCAGGGCCAACCTCGCGAGGGCCCCTGGAGGGATCAACCTCATGAGGATCGTCCTCAGGGCAACGCTGGCCTTCCTCCATTGCCGCCGCCACCAAGGAGAAATGATGACCACCACCAAGATGGTGGGGGCCAGGGCTTCCAAGATCCTCATGCCATAGCTTGCATCCTGGGCAGCGCTCAGGCTCCCGCCTCCCATTGCATCCTCAAGCAGTCCGCTTGCAAGGTAAATGCGGCTCTCCCAAAGCTCGAGGCGACGTGTCCCCTCGGGTGGTCCAAGTACGCTATCACCTTTGATTCTACTGATCAGCCCAAGTGCGTAGCCACCGCTGGGGCGATGCTGTGCTCACCCACACTGAGCTTATCGACTTGGATGTCACTGACATCCGCCTCCCATACAATGCCATCCTTGGATATCTAGTCCTGGCCAAGTTCATCTCCGTGACTCACCACGGCTGCAATGTCCTGAAGATGCCAGGAAGCAGCGACATTATCACGGTCGCCTGCGATGAAAATGATGTGGTGTGCTCTCTCGAGAGTGCCTATCAGGCTACGGCGGTCGAGAACTCAGATGATGAAGGCGCCATCCACCCCCTGAGGTCATCCGTAAGAAGAAGAAGAAGCTGCTCGGCCGAGGATCTCAGGAAGGTGGGGGAACCAACGATTGCGCCTCAAGCCCTGCACCCACCTATGGGGCGCCTTCCCCTCTCGCAAAGAAAGGCGCGCCTGATGCCCCTCTCATGCTAGGCTTGGGGGCTCTCCTCTGGAGGGCCTCTGACTTGGCCGGTGTCATGAGGGAGGCGTTCAAGAACCATGTGGAGGCATGCTTCAACGCGTGTTTCCGCGAGCATGGCACAGGGCGCCAGACGCCAGGCGCTCAGGAGTTCATCGCCAAAATGATCGAGGAGCTTCAGGAGGCACGAGCCATGCATGGCGAGTGTTGCCCTGCACTACCCAGTGCAGCTGCCGCCCCTAACGTGGGTAGCGAGCTGTGCATCTGCGTCAACATCCTAGGGCTCAATAGAGCCGCTTCTCAGGAGCTCTTCTGGTTGTCCCGCGTCAGCCGGTGCGAAGTTCCCCCTCACAGCTATGTTCGCGTGCCTTTCGGCCTGCCGAACACAGCTGCAACACACTAGCGCCACATAAGGGCCATCCTGGAGGCTCACGAGACCAGGTGCCGGGTGATCCAGATGGAGGAGGTGTCGAGCCCTCGTGAGCCCCCTGGACCTTCGGAGCCTCACGAGGCTCAGGAGCCGGATGACTCGTGAGGGGCGATTTCTGCGGCATGCATCTTCGGCTACTCCAACACTTCTTCAGCGACAGTGCCATGTGACCTTTTCGATTGTTCAGTTGGGGGAGCCCCTCAGGTTGCATTATCCCCAAGTTGTATGGGTGCATCCCTATGGCGTGTATCGCTTTGTGCATATGTCAGAACTGGCCTTCCCTTTCATGAGATTCCTTTATGTTATCACATGCATGTCCGGTGCTTCGCCACTATGAATGTCGTGCGCCCTCGCAAACCCGCCCGCAACC
Source organism: Triticum aestivum (assembly GCF_018294505.1). Taxonomy (NCBI): domain Eukaryota; kingdom Viridiplantae; phylum Streptophyta; class Magnoliopsida; order Poales; family Poaceae; genus Triticum; species Triticum aestivum. Next base: position 309,493,631 of record NC_057813.1, on the reverse strand, counting down.
GCCTCATGATTAAGGACTACCACGGCGTCTGTGCTTGGGTTCGTCCCTGCAGCGTCGCTAAACCCAAGTGATTGAGTTATGTCTCGCAGGCCAGCTCCCGTGCATGTCACCTCCCATGGTCCTTGGTGCCTTGTTCTTGCATGAGCTAATCAAGAGCGGATGAGTCTGGGCGCGCGACCCGGTGCCTCACCACCGCGGGAGCCGCGCCCCGGTTGTCTTTCTTTAGGATTTCCGCATGAGAAGACTGGCACGACATTTGTGCTCCAGTCCATCCCTGCAGCGTTGACAAAACCAATGGTTGAGCTCTATCTAGGAGGCCAGACCCGTTCACGTCACCTCTTGGGGTCATTGGTGTTTGGCCTTCTCATGTGATATCCTCCGGAGATGCACCCAGTGCAGGCTACCTGACCATCTCACAGGACCCTTGCAAATGTTCCGAACCACAATCTAGGCGCAACCCGCCTTGAGGTAGAGCCTCGTGAGTCCCGCGCTGGCTCACGAGTGCCCATATACACCTCCTCCGGTCCTGTCGTGCAGGCCACGTGCCAGGACGGGGCTGTACATGCCCCGGAGTCTCCCCTTAGAGGGAGCTCCCACCCACGTACCAGTGGAAGCCCCATGCTCTGCGCTGGTGGATGACACAGTCGAGGAGTGGCTATGCCCGTGCAAGAGTGAAAGCACTATGCTCCGTGCTGGTGAATAAACAACTGAGGGCACCCTAGCGGCTGCAGTAAACTCAGGAGAGCCACTGTGCTCATCATTTGGCCTCACTGTGTTGTTTTCCCCTTGGGGGAGTCGCGCAAGGGGGCTGGACACGAGGGCTATGCTTAGGTCACGCCTATCGTATGCCACCTCATCAGGTCCCCGGGACCTGGTCTTCTCGTGCCCCTTCCGGGCGAGAGCCGACGAGGGAAGGTATGGAGAGCTATCCGTACGTCAAGGGGGACCCCTGAGCATAGCGACTCAGGGGCCTCTCTGGTCACGTAGCCCCTCACCACTTGGTCTTGTCCTAGTGATCCGGACACCCCAACGGCGGTTGGGGTATGCACGGGGCCGGGCCCTACCGACGCAGAACACTAAAGACAATGCTCATGTTTCCTTCTTGAGGGTTGTTCGTACGTCAAGGGGGACCCCTGAGCATCACCACTCAGGTGCCTCACTGGTAAAGTAGCCCCTCACCCCTTGGTCTCACCCTGGTGATTCGGACGCTAGCAGTTGAGGTATGCACGAGACCGGGCCCTGCCAACACAGAACACTAAAGCAAGCAAAAAGGGAATCGCAGAGTCCCCAGCAAATTATTAAAAAGCATAATGTCTCTTAAGTTCAAAACAGAAATTCTCACGCCTCCGCGAGGCACGGTAAAATGTCACAGGATAAAACAGGGAACAAGCACCGCGTCCGAGCCTCTCTTTCAACCTTGGGGCCCGCCATCACCCGCCTTGGGAAGGGTCGTCATCGACAACGCCACTGCCGTCCTCACTGCTGGCCCCGACCGTCGCACCTGCGGGGTCGACATAGAGGAACTTCTTCAATAGGGCCTCCACCTGCTCCTGATGACCTCGACAGCGGCATCATGGGACTCATGAGCCACCGGCTCGGTCAGAGTGCCAAGGTCGAAGCTTAAATCATGGAGGTGGAGGTGGCTGAAAACACGCGTTGCAGCCGCGGTGAAGAGCGCGTGACACTCCCCTTCTACCATGGAGCCCACTCCGGTGGTGATGCCCTTGAGTTCCTCGACATGCTTGGCAATAAGACTGACAAGGCCATCTTTCGGGGTTTGCAGCGGCTTCTCGTACCCATCTCCATAGAGGGAGTTCAGCGTCGTGCGGGATGTCAGCTCGAGGGAGACGAAGGCACCGCGCTCCGATGCCTTCTCGCCCGCAACAAGGGCCTTCTCCCTGGCCTCCAGCTGGGTTGTCTCTTCAGCATGATCTTGGTGTGGGATGCCTGGGCAGCCTCCTCCTCCTCCTGCATCTTGCCTATATGGCTCCGCTCCGCGGCCTGCTCCTGGGCCGCCTGCTCCAGCTCGGCGTCATGGTCGGCGAGCGCAGCCTCACGGGCCTTGAGCTCCTCCTCCTGCTCCTCAAGCTAGCGGGTGCGAGCGGCCTGCTCGTCGCGGAGGGCATTCAGCTTGGCTTCCACCATGCTCCAACGTTCCTTGGCGGACGCTTCGTTAGCTAGCGCCGCGTCACAAGCCACCATGGCCTCGCTGGCCTCCTTCCTGGCCTCCGCGGTGGCAGCCTCGGCCCGGTCCCAGGCCCTCCGGGCGCACGCGTCATCCTGGAGCCACCACGAGATCAGCCCCAGACGGCATGTCACCGCACACCTGTCGGCACCCTGAAGATCGGCCCAGAGCTCGTCCAGCATGGCGTAGGCCTCCTCAAAAGCGCCGGGCCTAGCAAAGGAGCCATGATGCACTGACGCTAAAGCTTGGGTAGGAGATGGCACTGGCGCTTGACTGGCGCCGCCACAGTAGCAAGGGCGGTAGGGGCTCTGGAGCCCTTCAAACCCCCGTGAGTGTGGCGGGCGTGGGCGCCCCCGGGGGCCGCCAGGCCTCGGAAGCGGTCTCCTCATGAGGCCTTGACACCGAGCTCCGAGGGGCCTACTCCACCATGGAGGGACGGAACGCGGCCTTGTCCACCTGTGCCGGCATCGCCGCGGCCACGGCAGGTCACGCGGCCTCGGAGGCCCTGGCTCCCTCCTTCCTCTTCTTCATCATGGGTTTTGCCCTGGCCATCAGGAGGGAAGCATCGTGGGCATGGCGTCATGGATGGAAAAAGGAAAGAAGGTAAAATACTTACTCATTGATGGCGATGTACTCTCTTTTTCTGGCCAAGACCGCGCCGGCCCCGATCTTCCTAAGCACGGGCTTCGACGCGCCCTGGGTATCAACTGGATGTACGGCCTGAGAAAGAGACGACACCTTGTCCTTATTCCGAGTTGTGCGGCCTAGCCTCCGTAAGGGGGTGCCCTCGAAGCTCGTAACAACCCCGGAGGGGCGTGGGGATTGCTCGACCAAGTACTCGGCAACGTCATCGTCATCAGATTGATTGTGAAGGAGCTCGCTCTGGGAGGGAGGAGAAGACTCCTCCACATCGTCCATGGTCGCCTCTGAGTCCTCCTCCCCCTTTCCCTCGGGGTCCTCGCCAGAGGACACCGGCACCGGGGAGTTGGGGAGCCTCGACGGTACGAGACCCAACTCATTAAAGATGGCCATGGCAGCAGCAAGTGCCGCACCGTCGCCGCGGCGGTACAGCAGGAGGTAGGCCATTGAGAGGCCGCCCGGGTCCTTCTCCAGAAGGGTACGCACGGCCTTGTTCAGCTCCTCGCTGGTCAAGCTCCTTGGGTGCAACCGGAGGTCGTCCTGTGCGCCCTTGAAGTCCCACATGGGGCGTGAGTGCGCCTGGAGCGGGGCCAGGCATTGCGTCAGGAACTCCCTTACTAGCATGGCCCCATCAGTGCCCTATACTCCATGTCCGCCTGCATCAACCTCAGGAACGGCGCCGCCCGGGGGTCGTTGAGCTTCTCGTCAGCCCACTAATCTAGCTTCTCCGGCATCTCGGTTGGCACCTCCAACCGAGCATGGGGGCTCTTGGCATCCATGAAGATCCACTTACGCCGGCAGTCCTCCACCTTCTTCCCGGCCCTCATGAGCGCGTTGCTGCCATGGAGCGCAACGAAGGAGACGCACCTGGAGCACTGGGTTGAATCATGCATCCGAAGGGAAAGAAATGGCGGAGCAGCGCAACAAAAGGGGACACGCTCACGAACGCCTCACAATAGAAAGGGAAGATGGACAGGAGGAGAATGGAGTTGGGCTGGAGGTGTAGGTCATGGACCTGGTAATGGTCAAGGACGGCAAGGAAGAACTAGGAGAAAGGTGGGACGAGCCCCGCAAAGACGCAGTGGAGGAAGAAGGGATAGAACGTCTCTGCCAAGGTCCACGGGTCGGTGGAGCCGTCCAAGAGCGTCATCTCCCTCCCCTTGTTATTGTTGCTCGCCGTCAGCGGGTGCACAACGGCAAGGTGCCTCTCCTTAGTGATGGAGGATGCGCTAAGGGCCGGCGCAAGGGAGGAATAGGAGCTCGAGGCCTGCATGCCCATCTTTGCCTTCTTGGTCGCCATTAGCAGAGGGCTCGGAGGAGGAATTCGCCAGATCTGGGGAGACTCATGACAGGAGGTGAAATGGGATCTTGGAGCAAGACGAAGAGAAGGCGATGAAGGCTAGGCAGCGGGTTCTAGTATTTTTGTTAGCCTGGACGGTTACCGAGGCTGCATGGGGAAGTGGAGACGCCCATGTCCTGTCAAGCGGCACGCGTAGGCTCGGTCCACAGACAATTGGGGCCCGCGGTGCTTCGCCCTTGCCCTTTGGCTTCGCCTCGAAGCCAAGTCCGAGCGCGCCTGGGCCCGGGGGCTACTATCGGTGTTCTAGGAACCAAGGTACGCAGACTTGCCTGCCTCCGGCCCACGGCCTGGCTCCATCGGTGGCCATATACGGCCCATCTTCAGCACCTTCAAGACAAGACCCTCGTGAGGGGCTAAGCCTCGCGAGGCATACGACGCCAAGACCTCCATAGGGAGCGGCCTCTTCAGGCTGTCTCCTAAGGAGCAGAGATTCCTATGCAAGCACCGGTCTCGTGAGGTTCGGATGACACAAGCCATGATGACCAAGGCCAGGCGGACGCCAGCAGGCGTAGAGCGGCAGGTTTCCCCTTTGGTGCTAAGGAAGCAAGCACATGCGCGGAGTACCGAGGAATCTGTTAAAGGTTTCCATTTCCGTGCTACAAGACCAAGACTGCCAGGAGGCAGGATGGATGTCATTGCCGAGCCCACCATGGCGTCATGAGTAGGGGCTTTATAGGCAAAGACCACCTTTCGCCAGGATAAGATGTAATTCTTGTCCCCCTTCAAACTGGCCATTGTGGAATCCCTTCCCGCCTATATTTTGGGGGGAAGAGGACCGGGGCCACCATAGAGAGGGATCGAAAACCACACCACACACACCCAAGCCTCAGAAGCTTGTTCATCCTCTTTACTAGTTCATCCTCAGCCCCTCGCGAGGCTAATCCACACCAAAGCAGGGGTAGGGTCTTACACCGCAAGGTGGCCTGAACCTGGGTAAACTGTCTGTCTCTTTCCTTTCTTGTTCATTGAGCTAGGCTGTGAGGATGGCGAATTGTTAGGCTAGGGAGGTTGAGTTCTTCACACACGCCCCTGAGTTCAAACCTTTCTCGGGTCTGCGGAGCCCTGAATCCAACATTTTCCTCCAAACTGGAGAACTTCCGGAAGAGCAAGAAGAAGTGGAAAGGGTAGCCAGGAGGGCTAGTATGTGTCAGCTTGTCAATGACACGCTATACAGAAGAAGGCCCAATGGTGTGAAATTGAAGTGTATTTGCTAGGAAGAAGGAAAGGAACTGCTAGCAGAAATACACAAAGGCATGTGCGGCTCCCACATGGATCAAGGACTTTAGTTGGGAAAGCATTCCGGCAAGGATTCTATTGGCCCACAGCCCTCCAAGGTGCGGTCGAGCTAGTCACCAAATGTGAATCCTGCCAGTTCCATTCCAAGAATATCCATGTGTCTGCCCAAGCTGTTCAGAAAATCCCTTTGTCATGGCCGTTTTTGGCCTGAGGGCTTGATATCATCGGCCCTTTCCCCCGAGCTGCCGGGGCTTTGAATTCTTGTTCATTGCAATCGACAAGTTTACAAAGTGGTCAGAAGTAGAAGCCGTGAGAAAGGTGAATGCTCAATCAGCTATCAAGTTCTTCAAAGGATTGGTGTGCCACTTCGGGGTTCCTGCCCGGATCATCACCGACAACGGCACCCAGTTCACGAGCCGCGCCTTCATGCAATATGTTCATGCCCTCGGAAGCAAGATCTCATTTGCCTCTGTTGCACATCCCCGAAGCAATGGACAAGCTAGAGGGCGAACGCTAAAGTGTTGCAAGGACTCAAGACAAGAACATTTGATAAGCTGCAGAAGTGCGACAGGTGATGGATTGATGAGTTGTCGGTGGTTCTTTGGTCCCTTAGAACGACACCAAATCGAGCTACCAGGTAGACTCCCTTCTCCCTAGTCTATGGCACAGAAGCAGTTATCCCCACAGAACTCATTTACGGGTCACCTGGAGTACCTGCCTATGATGAAGTAGCGCAGGAACAACATCGACGTGACGACACTATGCTTCTCGAGGAGAACCATCTCCGGGCTGCTACACGTGTTGCACGCTACCAGCAAGCCTTGTGTTGCTATCACAGTTGCAGGGTTCATGCCCGATGTTTTGAGGAAGGCGATCTTTTCCTTAGGCGCGTTTAGCCTGCCAAGGGTGCAAACAAGTTGACGACAAAGTGGGAAGGCCCTTACCGGGTAGTACGAGTCACCAGATGTGGCGCAGTCCATATGGAGAACGGAGATGGCATTCGATTGCAAAACTCATGGAAACATCACATGGAGAATGTTGACAACATCCAAAACAATGCATATTTGGTAATATGTGATCATGGCATGGTATAGTAGATGAGTTGCGCAAATCATGTAAATGAAGCATGGCAATATCATCACAAGAAAAGCAAAAGCCAATAACCATCATCCTGTCATTTATGCCATAAGTGCCAATGGGATTTATTTTAATGGGGGCATGCATAGTTACTATGTTGAAACTGAAATGATGCAATATGGGAGATCTCACTCATAGCATATGACAAGTTTAAAGGATTATCAAACATGATGTGACCAAAAGAATTTTTACATGATATCCTATAGAGCATAGCATCACAACTAGGCAACTCCACATGCTCATCATCATATTCATCATAAATGGATGGCATATCGAAACAAGACATAGTATGTGATGAATCCATAGGGTGATCAACGTCATGGGAGCAATCGATGTCAAGAGAGTCCACTAGTGGGACAAGAGAAGCACCATCACCTAAGTTACCTTTGGAGCGTCGCTCATGTGTTGTAGGTGAGGTGTAGAAGATCCACTCGTTGTCATCTTCATCTTGATAGAACCATGTGGGGGTGCATCATCGTCCACCATGGCCATCGTCATCTCCATTGGACGGAAGGACTCATCGAGGATAGGCATGTCGTCATGTAGGATACCTAGCACCAAAGAACAAAACACACTCGGAGTATAGGTTAAGTTGTTAGAAATCATAGTGGCCTCACATGCCGTGTCAACTACCTTACTCACTAAGTGTTGTGGCTCACTCACTCCCTCTTGGATGCTCTCACTCGTATGGTTGGTGGAGTCACTCAAATGGCTCTCAACCTCACATAGGATGTGTGGCATGCTCTCATGTGTGGGGCTAGTGGTGGTCACACTCATCCTCTCATAGGAAATGCTCTCAATGTCACATATGGTGGAGTTACTCATGTCAATCGTGTGGTGGTGGCTCTCCTCACATGAAAAATGGGGCATCTCGACATATGTGTGTGTCGGAGATTTGTAGGTGCAGATTTCTCCATGCTCAACTCCTATCGCCGTGGTCGAAGGGGATGGCCCTTGCGCGACCTTCTTCTCACCGTCTTGGTGTGGGAGGCCTATATGATGTGGCACCCATAGCTTGTCTCCATGACCGAAGGGAATTTCCCATGCTCAGTCATCTTCCTTGGGGGGCTTCCGAAGATGGAAGTGTCGCCCTTGCTTGTAGGTGGTCGCCTTGTTGTTGAAGATGTCGATATAGGCGAACTCGTGGGAAGTAGGCAAAGATGTCGTACGTCCAAGGGAGAATATGCCTTGAGAACACTTGGCGAGGATGCCGAAGTGGTGGTGGTAGCCGTAGCTCCGTCTTGGTGGTGATCGTCTCGTGGTCTTCTTTTGTGGTCTTGAAGCTTGGCCTTGGCATGAAGTAGGGCTTGTCGGGACTTGTACGTTTGCGCGTGTGGAGCATCTTCATGATGATGATGTCGTTGTCATGCTTCAGCTCGTAGTAGATGTTGTTCGTCGTCGTCGCGCACATGTTGCTTGGAGGTGACTTGCCCTTCATGATGATGTTGATCATGATTGTGATGGTGGTCGCCATGGAGATGTGGACGTGGACGAATTGCGCTTGCATCGCTTGGGTGCTCCGAAGATGATCGACTTGGTCGCCGCCGCCTTGAAGATTACAAACGGGAAGTAGACTTGATTAAGGCCCGAATCTCCTCCATCCTTGCATCTTGCTCCTCCTTTTGTGTGGAAAGCTTGTTGTCGATGCGCTCTCGCAATCTTGATTATGCGCCTTGCATTTTTAGTTATAGATCGAAGATGGACGCTTTGGTGATATAGTTGTTCGTGCCGTCGTTGTTGTTGAAGACCGGAGATGAAATGCCTTTCCTATCCATCACAAGACCCGAGCAAATGTGAGTGGAAGAGAGGAGAGAACTATACCAAATGTACCTTGACCGACGTTGAAAATGGATCAATGATCACTCAATGATGTAACAAGGAAATAGCACAATTGGTACCGATCTTGTCAATTTCTCACACCTACACAAGTAAGAGTTATGGTGGAGCTCGGTGAGGATAGTGGCACAAAAATTGGATGCAAAATGTTAGCAAGAGTCAATAATGTTGAAAGAGATTCACAAATTCACAAGCGAAACAAGTAGACCAATAGCAATGAATGGCACACGGAAACACACACACAGAGAGAGAGAGAGAGAGAGATAGATAAATGGGGTCGTGCAACCAAGGAATGAGCACAAAATGTGGAATCCACGGAAAACGATCGTGTTGCACAACTCAAGAGAGACGCTAGCACGATTGCTCAATAGGCGGATACGACACTTGTGCACAACCTATGAGAGACAAAAATGCAACGACTTCTATCCCAAGTATTCTATGGATATATGGTTCCCAGTGTTCTTATCAAGATGATCCAAGATGATCGGATATTACAATCTTATATGCAATGTGGTATGATGCTATGGCTATTTCTTACAAGCTTCTTTGCTCTCTCTTTTTCTTTCCTTAAAAGCTTATTCTTTCTCTCTTTTTTTGTATGGCCACTTTTGCACAATGCACAAACCAAGATAGTGATTGTATATATGCGGGAACAAACTTATGGCACAAGATATGATATGGTATGTATGCAATGGGAGGTGTAGATCACTAATGTGAACAAGTAACGTTGCCGGCAATACTCAATGGCTAGTCTCAATAGGCAAGTAACGAAGAATGGGCTAGGGGTTATCAATGCAATTGCAAGGAGAATGTACAATGGTGTCCTCGAGGTTACCGTCCATGTCGATGATGAGAGGTGGTATTGTCGATGTTGACCCATTCCTAGTTAGCCGAAACACCCTAGGAAACGGAAAAACCGCAACTCAAAATCTCAAGGACCAAAATCAAATGGTGGTAGCGGAAAGCGATGGTGGTTTCGCACTTGGCATGCGGAAGTGGAATGATGGGCTATACACGTCTCGGAGTTGAAGTTGCCGTCCCTAAGTAGTCGAAACACCTTAGGAGACACAAGCCACAACTCAAACAAGCTCAAACAAAATTGGGTTAAGTTGGGGTGGAGGAAGCATATGATGGGCAAGGTTATGCGGAAATGGTGGTGGTGGTTGAAGAAGAAGCAACCATCCCTAAGTATCCGAAACACCTTAGGAGACTCGAATCACTACTCAAGCAACCAGTAATGCTATGGCAAGCAAAATGGGTTAGGTTGCGGAAGTCGGTGGTGGTGTAGCGGATGATGTGGTGGAAGCCCTAGGCAAAGATGCCAAAATTCCAAAGTTTTGATGGAGTCAAATGGTGTTGGTAGTATTTTTTGGGGATGGGGGATGTCAAGATATTCAAAACGAGCTAAAGAACATCAAAATCGGAGTTCGAATGAATTAGTTATGGCCGAAACAAAAATCAACCGTAGTCAGTTTTCACAGGGGGGCCACACGTCCGATAAGGGTCGGACGACCGGTGGCTGGAGCACGGGACGGACGTCCAGAAATGGCCGGAAATCCGATGTTTTGGTACCGGATTGGGGGTGTCGGACGTCCGGTAAATGTCGGCCGTCCGATGGTTCCAGGGGCTCCGGACATCCGGAAAAACGTCGGTCGTCCAGTGGGTTGGGGTCAACTCGAGATCCGAGTTTCGGGACGCGATTTTGGGCGGAAAATGAAGATTTTGGGGTCAAAATTGATGAGATTTCGTGGATGGAAAGTGGGGAAACTTGGGGAGATGCTAGATCCACTTGAAACCAAACAAATCCATTGATCAAAATCAACAAGACATCATCAGACCAACAAATCACAAAAAAAATTGGGGCTATTTTTGGTGGGGATTTTCGAAATTGGGGAAGAACACAACAAAATCAAGCTAGAAAACAACGAATAGGGGCACCAAATGCGTGATCAACATGGCTCATGATGCCAAGATGATGTAGAGTAGAACCCTAGATGCCCGATCTTTCACAATTGGAGGGGATACTACGAAGAACACGACGAACACGAGGGGAAAAACGAGGGGAACACAAGGGGAAACATGAGAGAAATCACTCAACCAACAAGATATGGTCACACATATGCTAGATCCTCTAAGCACAAAGAGTGATACATGATTCAAACTCAACAACGGACGATACAAAGGGTCTTCTCCATGAGGAGGTCTTGAAGGGTCTTGCCGTGATGGGGTCTTGAATCCTCCTAGGGGATCTTCTCCGAAGAGGTCGTGAGCTCCGAGGAGAAATAACCAAGTGGATGAGCAAAGCCCTATCTGAAATATGAGCTATCACAATGTTAACCCTAACTAGGAGGAGGTGGAGGAGTATATATAGTCTAGGTCCACGAAGGGGTAAGTGGGAGAGGGATACATGTGCCTCGGGCCCGATCTCTGTGCGCAGACAGGCGTCCGACGTCCGACGGCTGTTGGTCGTCTGGTTGCTCGCGGACGTTCGGTCAGCTGGAAGTCTTCTGACTTCTGATGTTTTGGCTCTGGTCCGATAGTGTCGGACGTCCAGTCGGCATTGGTCATCCGGGCGCTGATGAGTGTCGGACATCCGGTGTCAAGCGGTCGTCCGGGCGTTGTAGGTTGCCTCGGCTGGAGTCGATCTGGATGGTGGAGTCTCCAGGCGTCAGACGTCTGCAGGTCGTCAGTCATCCGGAGGTCGTCGGACGTCCGAGAGCTGTAGCTTCCTGGCAGCTCTTCCTCTTGTTCCTCGCGCTTGGTGTCCTCGCCATCTTGTCCAATGCTCCTAGTTGTTCCATGGCCTTCCTCTTGGTTCCTGGTCATGCATAACACATATGTTTGAGGTAGTAGCCATGTCTCACATGTGGAAAGTGACAATTCAGAGAGGTGCGAGTTCACCTTTTGTCCAATGGTGTATGTTCGAGGTCTCGTCATATGTCCTCTTGGGGTTTGGAGAGTAGTCGGAGTGTACATCGGGATGAACATGGGATGCTCCGCATCAGCCATCCATAATAAAAATTGTTTCATGGAATCTGTTAACCCAGTTTTAGACTTTTAGTTGATAAATACCCGGTAAGTAGGTATTGGGATTTATGATCGTCTAGACCCTATTATTTTGTTGTTTCCAACATAATGTTGCGAACATTGAGAATTATCTGATGTCCTCTATAGCAGCTCCTTTAAATGATAAATCCTATCAGCACTTGTGAATCATCTATATACTGCGAAACCGGCTGTTCACTTTTCTGTATCTATATGTTGATGTAGATATATTTAGAAATATATAAAATCGATGTCCTGACTGATGTATTTTACAACAATTGTCTTAATTTTGTTTTTGTTGGTTTCTCGTATCTACATGCTGATGTAGATATCTTTAGGAATATAAAAAATCTATGTCCTGACCGATGTATTTACAAGAACTGTCTTAGTTTGCCAATGTATGTTCTTAGTAGTTTTGAGTTATATCGTCAGTACTCCTTTGCTGATCAACATGTAATCACTCTTTAAGACTATATACGGTTAATTGTTTTATTCTAATAAAACTACACTAGTAGGACAGGGGCACACGGACATATACGCCTATGTTTGCCCTTAGAAGCATGTGGAGGTCATTGCTGATTATAAATTTTATTTGTGCATACTTGGCTCGTTGTTTTTGCTGTCAGCGGTGATACCGGCGAGGCGATGTGCGAAGCTGACTTGTTAAGAAGGATCGACCAAAGACTTGATATATATTGGATTAAGGGGATTGAACATGTATATTTATAGTAGCAATTGTATCTATCTAAATAGGATATGGAGTCCTGTAGCCAGTAGGAGTCGTACTTGCACTTTTGAGATTGGATGGAGTTTTTTTTGACAGAGTTGGTTTCTTCCCTTTTTTGAACTTTTGATTTCTTCCCATTTTATTTGCATGTATGTGCAATGTTATTTTTTTAGAACCATATGTGCAATGTACGATTTTCATCTTTTTATACAATCGAGTGGAAACCCTTTTTGGGGAATCCATCGAGCGTAACGTGGGAGGGCCTGTCGATCTATTACACCAGTTAGGAACGCTAGCTGGGCTTGGGCCGGCCCATCGGATTGAGTTAGAGTGGACTGACCAAAGATCCATCACTGAGGATTCCTAAAAAATGAATCGATCGCTAGGGTAAATATACTTTCTAATCTCATCCATCGATCTATGTGATTAACATAAAATCAACGGATATAATAGGGTTACGTACGGAGAACTATGAAAGCCTCCTCCTTTAATATTATGTAAAGATATGCTGATCACAAGTACAGACCTTACATGACACAAACATGGATTCAAGAGATTACATTATTTGAACTAAAATTTTGCAAGTGCCTACATATTTAAGATTGAAAAAAGATAAGTGCCCCGTAAACTCCTCTCCTTGTCCCTCTTATCCCAGATATTGCGGTGGGAAGAAAAGGGAACAGGAGGGGTGCCCAAGCAGGAGCCCACCCCGGTCTCGTCATGGCCTGTCGAGCGCAGCCTGACAAGATTGAGAGTGGCGAAGCTGCGAAGGACGGGCACAGAGAGCGGCTCGGCGGTGCCTCGGTCACCACCTCCAGGACCAGCAAGAAGCCCCAGCTCGAGCACTCGTGGGATAAACCACCAAAGCTCAGCTGCAAGACTCCTGGAGGGGGGCGAAGTGATAGAGGCAAAGGTGTCATGTCTTCCAATGAGATGGTGGCTATCGTTTTCTGTGGGAGTCGACCTTGACGATCTGACTACGAACGTGCGAGACGGCATGCCTTAGCAATTGCTAGATCAACCTCCGAGGTGTTATTGACCACGTCGGAGCATGATAAACCTTATCATGAGGGCCTGTTTTCCTGCGAGCAAACGAAGAACAAGCAAGAAACTGAGATTGCAATCTGGATATTGTGAATATAAGAGGAAAGCTTTATTAATCAAGGTGGAGTTCTGTGACGCCTTTGTCTGGTCGTTGAACACAAACGATGTACGCAAAGTTGCAGCTACGGTGAACTTTTAATCTAAACAAAACCCAAAGTCTAAACGGTGCCCTAACGGCTATATATATGGAGGAAGTGGGGGGGTTCGTGGCCCTTGGGGCAGGGGTCTGAAACCAACCCTATCTCTTGTTTCCCCACACATAGGGACTCTAGAAATAGCCTATATTTATGTATTTCGAAATTACATGGTCCTGGCCCAATAATAAGGTGATGCAGCACCTAGAATAGCCCTCTAGATGAAATTTATGAAGTGGCATCTCGTATATTTTGTCCAAGGCTTCATGCACTCATTATGGTGGCTTCAAAGTCCTGAAATCATCACTTGTAACTCCGTTCTTGTTTCCCTTGCGCATGCCATCATCTCCATGCTTGTTCTTGCTCCAATGTTCACCCTTCTCCAAGCTAGGCCCTTCATTTGTAAGCAAAACAAATGTATCCAATTTAGGCAGCAACATATTCTCATGAACATTAGAATCATTACCAAGGAACGAAAGTAGCTGGTAATTCAATTGGCATGCGTGAGCTCTAGTAATTGGTCCAGTATGTATAGTAGAAGGGACTGTGGGTGTAACAACGGTATTGATGTCCTTATCACGAAGGCACCAAAGGAACATCCCTCCCTGGCTATCACCCGAAGAGACAGGTGATGATGGTGCCGGGGAGGGAGGGGAAGAGCGGAAAGACGGGCGATAGGACGCCAGTAGGAGACGAAGGCGTCGATACCTTCGTACTCCGACCTGACGCCTTGCCACCCGCCTTTTGTGTCTTCCCTCGTTTTCTCTCCCTCGCCACCACTCTAGGAAGACGCAGGACCCCCAAGCCGTCGCCTCCCCCGGAGAAGCGGCCAGCGGCCAAGACGGCCGGGGTGCTCGAGGTGCGTCGGTCCCCACCTTGGTGGGCAGGAAGGCGCCCTCTGCTTCGACATCAACCCCGGTTCCGAGGGAAGGGGCAGTGCTGGGATTACTAGTGACTCCGAGCCCTGCATCCCAGACGGGCGTTGAAGGCTCCAGGAACCTGGTCGCCAGGCCAACGAGCTGCAATGGCTAGCGGTAGGGTGTCACGCTCCCCGCCAGATGGCCGGCCGAGACAGAGGAGGCAAGCATTTCACCACAAAGGAAAAGCTTGATATCTCCAGCACTGCGAATGGCTCGCGGACCGTGCCGCCTCTGGACCTGGACCAGACTCACTCCCCAAACATCAACACGAGCACTTGGCATCATCAGTGCTAAGCTAGGGCCCGGGGCCTGGTCCCAGGCTCTCCCTTTCAGATACCCAGGAGAAAGCACGGAATGGAGGAATAGAGCAATGTGGATGAATGCCTCCGCTCCTCCCCCGCTCCTCCTTCTATAGGCTAATTGGGGCTGGGGGCTGGTTCCCCGGTGGGTAACCGCCGTCCTCCTCCACCAATTCAAAAAGACCGGGGCCCTGCCTTGATGCTCTCCCACACCATGCGCCTCCATTACCTACCCCACTTAATGCATGCAGCATACATGGCTAAGGATAAGGGCATGGTGGGAAGAGTGAATTGGTAGTTACTCACCCGTGTGTTAAAGTCATTCACGAGCCATTACAAGAATGGGCCCACCACAATTGGCGTTGCACGGCGCGCAAGAGAACCGGAAACTGACCCAAGCTCGGGTTAAGGAAGAAGAAAAGAAGATCTCAAAGGGCGGAGCCACCCTTCCACTCCTGCCTTTGTACTGGTTAGGGCCTACCCCACGACGCCCAGCGACACGTTCGTGCCAGGCCCAGGGGCTCTTGTCGGTGCAACAAATCATGGGTTCATTGCCCGGACTGTGCACATGCCCAAGGACAAGATTACAACACCAAGATCAGACCAAGCAAGAGAGATCAATTCTTTGAGGGATTCAAGTACAGATCAGGAAGACCAAGATGAGCCAGAGAAGCAAGATATCACTAAGGAAACAACCTCCCTTGCCGGGCAGGCGAGCCTGGTGAGGTTGTGTTTTTCCACGGAAGCAAGCTTCCAGATTGTCCCGGCAGGCCTGCCAGGGCTTTCGGAGGCAAGCCACTCCACCGCTCCACCTCACAGGCAACTCAAGTCATCGATCAGTGCGGTGTCAAGTCCCAAAGTAACTAAGTGGCTGCTTCTTGCCACATGGCAGCCACTTCCCATAGCAAACACCTCCATATGATACCCGTCCTGAGACGTGTCAAGCAAGCATGCACAAAGCTGGCAAAACAGCCCGGCAAGGGTTGCCGGGCACGTTGTGATGTGACACTCGACGAGATATTTAATGCATTCTATCAACCTGCATAGTTAGGTATGATAGCACTGTTTGCTATCCAATCAGTACGTAAAGACTGATTTGCCGCTGTGGTGATCCCTTTATCTATAAAAGGAGGCCCATGGCCACTGTATAAAGGATTCATACCCTCACATATTCATACGCATGTAGCCACTCTCGCCTAGAGGCAACCCTCTGGGCAAGTGTGCTACATTCGCCACCATTATCCACCATCAATCCACCAAAGCAGGAGTAGGATTTTACGCCTCACAGCAGCCCGAACCTAGGTAAAATTGCCCGTGTGATCTCTGTCGCGTTGTTTTACGCTTCTCCTCTCTTTGTGACACGTGCCCATCCTCCCGCCGACCCAAAAGGGGCTCATGGCCCCATAGGTGGATGTGGTTTCCCACGACACTCACTCCTGCCCAGAGCTGCTCCATCGCCTCCCCATGCCGGAGCCGAGCCGTCGGCCTCCGCTCAAATTACCATGAGCAAGGCCTCCTCCTCCCCTCCTTTCTCCACTGGAACCCCCCCCCCCGGACATGGCGGAACTTTCCCCCTCTTCTTCCCGTACACCCATACGTCATGGCGCTGATGCCGCCATCACCGTCGTCCTTGTCCGTCGCGGCCGACCCCCTGCCTGACCCGGCACTCCTCAGCGACGGTGCCACCCATGGATGGATGCGACCCGGTCCCTTAAGCACTACGGTGGGCCGAGCGCCGCAGTAGGTGGTCAGGGCCAGCGGCAATCTCCCGCCGATGAGGCCTTTCCATCCTTTGTCGCTGGCGGGAGGAGGGAGACGACCCTACGGGTGGACGCCACAGGTCAGTGACCCTACCAGCGGGCCCCTCCTGATTAAGTGGAGACACACCGGGACCTTCCTCACTTCCCCCGCAGTGAAGACGCCCCAGAGCGAATACGCCTCCAACGTGGACCCGTCACACGTACGGCTGAGCCGCTGGGCGAGCCCAGTTGCTCCTCGGCGCTAAATCCCGCCCAGTGCACGCTGCCGCCACTAGATTTAGGCCCGTTATGTATTTTACTTTTTTTTTCTTTTTCAGCAGATTCAAATCTTTCCACAAGGCTCATTCAAATCCAAATTTGATTATTCAAGTTTCCACCGACTCCATAAATCAAGTTCTATTTAATGAGTTACAGTGAACATTTTTACTGTGCCTATTGACACTGGATCTATTTAATATTCCACTTATTCACTTATGCCAACTTCAAAAATCCATATTAGATTCATTTCAACTCCAAATCCACTGAAAGCAATTTCTTAATGTTTCTAAAAGCATGCCTGATTTAATGGGTACTTTCACTCATTTTTATAAAAAAGGCATTCTGTAGACTCCTTGCAAATCCATTAAATCTCTTGATTCCATCATATTTAAATGTTCAAAAGTATTCATTGATCCACTTCCAATGAAACCATTTTGGTCATTTTTCATATGACCAGAGGTATCCTAGAAAAGTCGAAATCACATTTTTAGAGCACTTTTGTTTTTGCCTTGTTGTGTTGCTTATTGTGATTGTTTCTGACGTTAGTTGACGAGGTTGATGGAATACTCGAAGATGGACCACAAGGACTGAAGACCTTGAGGCAAGCATCCCTTTGACCATGTCTATGAAACCCTTTTTGTGCATTTCATATAGCATCTTATTATTGTTGCATCGAAATCATGATGAGATGGTAACCACTTTGGAGGGTTTCCTTTGTTACTTCCTTGTTGATACTTGCATTGTGCATGACCCTACCTTCCTATGAGGGTTATGCCGGTGGGAGTAGATAGGATGCTAAACTAGTTGCTACGCAAATGGGGCGGGTATGCACGATGTTGGAGACAAATTTATTTTCAAAGACTTTTCAAAAAACCCATCGGGTGCCACTAATTCCTGAGGGAGATGTTGATCTAGGTAACCACTTGATAAAGAAGTGGTGTACCGAGGCAAGTGAGTGTGTTGTTTTTGAATACGGATTGGTTTAAGTTGCGACCGTTACTCCAACCTTACATGTGCAACCACTCTACCCTTATAAGGGAAAGGGCATTATTGATCACCTAGTTCATGCTAACATGGATGCCTGCATTACTAGTGACGGGAGTGGCATGGTCACTCTTAGGATGGGGTCATGCTAGGTAGGGCGACCATGGCTGTTTTTACAGGGCACCGGACACACCATTGGTACCCCGTGCTTGTGATATGTGATGAATATGGGAGCGTGGCTCCACA
Organism: Triticum aestivum; assembly: GCF_018294505.1. Lineage (NCBI taxonomy): Eukaryota > Viridiplantae > Streptophyta > Magnoliopsida > Poales > Poaceae > Triticum > Triticum aestivum. The sequence goes on along the minus strand of NC_057813.1, from coordinate 309,475,761 downwards.
AAATTCATTATGTGACAATGTTTGGCACGGGGCTTCTACCAATCGAGTGGACTCCTTGTTAGTCACGGCTAGGGAAAGGTAGTGATAGGGTGCTTACCCCGGGTACTTGAGGTACCGCGGGTAATGGATGACACGAAAGTTCACCGGATCTTGTGGGTAAAGTGTGCAACCTCTGCAGAGTGTCAAACCATTCGAATAGCCGTGTCCACAGTCAAGGACTATTGGGTAACCACTCTTGGGCTACACCCATTGTTTACAAAACCTGGTGTGTATCTGAGGCAAGCAACACAGTTTGGTAATATTATAGATATGATTCATGAGGAAGTCACGATGAGCTTGAGCATGAGTTCTTCATAACGCTTTCTAGATGTTGATGTCTGTAACCTTCTGATACTTGTTGCAGACTCATTCATGTCCTTGACAAATGTTGATCATACTTGCATGAGAAAAACTAGCTTTCTACAAAAATGCCAAATTAGCAGTAGAGCCTTGCATAATTATTCTGTTATTACTCTTGGGTTGCTTGCGAGTACATTCAAAGTACTCATTGGCTTGCCATTGGTCATTTTATTGGCCATGCATGAGAGTACAGGAAATAATGAAGAGTACCATGGTGACAAACATGCAAGCTAGGATGCTTCCCAGTCAGAATGCATGTAGGGTTAAGGCAGATGGCATGGGTTCATGCTATCGTTGAAGACTTCTGCTGCAAGTTTATGAAGACTTGGCCATAAAGATCAAATTTGAGTAAAATGGTGTGTGTTGGGTGTAAGACTCTTGTTATTTAGTTTCTGTGTGTTTAGTGAGCATTAATCTCTAGGATCACTGTACACGGGCATTCAGTGATCATGACTTATGAGTCGGCGTCCCCACATAGTAGGGCTGGCTGGCGTTGATAGTACCTTCACTATCAGTGCCACCCTCGATGACAAATAGGAAAGTGCGCTTGTTGTCTTCTTGCGGGCGAATATCAATGTGTTTGCCTGGCAACCATCGGATATCCCTGGTGTTCCTAGGGAGGTAATGGAGCACCACCTTGTTGTTTTCCCTCATGCCTGACCCGTCAAGCAGAAGGTCTAGAAACAAGCTTTGGAGCGACAGCAGTTCATTGCTGAGGAGATCAAGAAACTTCAGGCAGCTGGTCTGGTCAGAGGAGTATTGCATCCAACATGGTTAACAAATCTGGTGGTGATGCACAAGGCTAATGGGAAATGGAGGCTTTGCATAGATTTCACGGATTTGAACAAGGCATGCCTGAAGGACCCATTTCCCTTGCCGCGCATCGACCAAATTGTGGATTCCACCTTCGAGTGTGATCTGCTTTCTTTCCTGGCTGCATATTCTGGATACCATCAGATCTTTATGTCCAAGGAGGACGAAGAGAAGACGACGTTCATCACCCCATGTGGCACATAGTGCTTCATACGGATCCCTTCGTATTGAAGAGCGCCAGATCCACTTTTGCAAGGGCAGTCCAGATTGGCTTTGAGTCCCAGCTACACAAAAACATTGAAGCTTACATGGATTATATTGTGGTCAAGACCAAGGACAGATCAACCCTCATTTAGGATTTGGAAGAAACCTTCGCTAATCTGCGCAAGATCAACTTGAAGAGGAACCCATAGAAGTGTGTCTTTGGCGTTTCTTCCAGCAAGCTACTTGGCTTCTTTGTGTCCCATCGGGGAGTAGAGGCCAACCCCGACAAGATCGAAGCTATCAAGCAGATTCAAACACCCAAGATAGTTAAGGACGTGAGGCATTTGACTGGATGTGTTGCCGCGCTTAGCAGGTTCATTTCCAAGTTTGTCGAGCGCGCCTTGCCATTCTTCAAAAACTTGAAGAAGGAAGGACTCGTGGAGTGGACCCCGGAGGCGGATGCTGCACTACAGGATTTGAAAACCTATCTTTCCTCTATGCCCACTTTGGTCGCTCCCAAACCACAAGAGTCGTTGCTGCTATACTTAGCAGAGACTAATCAAGTGGTTAGTGCAGCACTAGTGGCGCAGTGGGAAGTAGATGAAGGGGCAGCCATAGCCATTGTCCCCTCCTGAGAGGAAAGTGAACACGCCCCGGCAAAGTCAGATGGAGTTCAAGACAAGGGAGAGCGAGGCAGCGGAGACAGTCCCAAGGTTGCGGCAAGGAAGAAAGTGGTGCACCGCCTAGTGTACTTCTTCAGCTCCTATTGCAGGGGGCTAGATCAAGGGACTCTGGCGTGCAAAAGTTGATTTTTGGCCTTGTCGCAGCCTCAAGGAAACTGTGCCACTACTTCTAAGCCCACGAGATCACTGTTGTCACCTGCTTTCCTCTACAAAGAATACTCAGAAACCCCGATGCCACCGGCAGGATAGTGGAGTGGGCCTTGGAATTATCCAACTTTGGTTTGAAATTTGAGAGCAAATCAACTATTCAAAGCAGACCACTGGCAGAGTTTATTGCAGAGTGGACACCAACCCCTCATGAAGAAGTGTTGGAGACCGTTATCCCCGGCAAGGAGGTACCCTAAGAATGGATATTTCGATCATGCTTTGTCCCTACGGGAGCTGGCATACTTCTTGTTGCCACCACGGGGGAACACCTTAAGTACGTCGTCCAAATGCATTTTCCCCGGGAGAAGAGTACCAAAAATACTGCAGAGTACGATGGGCTCCTTGTCAGGCTCAGGATTGCGATAAAACTAGGGATCAAGAAGCTGATCATCCACGAAGATTCACAACTTGTGGTGAGACAAGTGAATAAGGATTACCAAAGTCCATTAATGGAGGCATACGTTCAGGAGGTGAGAAAGTTGGAGGAGCGCTTTGACGGATTGCAAATAGAGCACGTACCCCGTGCAGAAATAGGTTGTTGGTCATCTATCAAAGTGCATTGCGCAAAAACTCCCTATGGAACCAGGGCCATTTGTGCGCAAAAACTCCCTGTGGAACCAGGGAGTTTTGTTCTCCATCTTACTCAGCCCTCTGTATCCCCGACAGCAATGGCCAGGAAGAGGAGGAAACTGGACTCCGGCAAGCCTCTCCTGGTAGAACCTCTCGAGGCTCCCGGCAGAGAGCTTGGCGGGAACAACTCCCCTTCGGTCACTGAGCTACCCCCTCCCACAAGACCACCGGTCCCCGCGATCGAGGAGTGCACTCCCACGAAGGTGGAGGTGCCGCTAGTCCTCATTGCTGAGCCTCCGGCCTCAACTTGGCGCGGCACATAGTCCATTTCCTCCAAACTGGAGAACTTCCCGAAAAGCAAGAAGAAGCTGAAAGAGTAGCTCGGAGGGCCAGTATGTATCATTTCATTGATGACACGTTGTACCGAAGAAGGCCCAACAGTGTGAAATTGAAGTGCATTTTCCTAGAAGAAGGAAAGGAACCCTGGCGGAGATACACAAGGGTATGTGCGGCCCACACATTGGGTCGAGGGCTCTGGTTGGAAAAGCTTTCTGGCAAGGATTTTACTGGCCCATGGCCCTCAAAGATGCAGTTGAGTTGGTAACCAAGTTGGAAGCCTGCCAATTCCATTCCAAGAATATCCATCAGCCTGCCCAGGCTCTTCAGACAATCCCTTTGTCATGGTCGTTTCCGGTCTGGGGGCTCGACATCTTTGGCCCCTTCACCCGTGCTACCGGGGCTTTAAATTCTTGTTCGTTGCAGTCAACAAGTTTACAAAGTGGCCGGCAGTAGAGCCAGTGAGAAAGGTGACTGCTCAGTCAGCTATCAAGTTCTTGAAAGGATTGGTGTGCCGCTTCAGAGACCCTGCCCGAATCATCACTGACAATGGCACCAAATTCATGAGCGACGCCTTCATGCAATACGCTCATGCCCTCAAAAGTAAGATCTCGTTCTGCTCTGTTTCTCATCCAAGGAGCAATTGGCAAGCTGAGAGGGTGAACGCTGAAGTGTTGCGAGGACTCAAGACATGGACATTTGTTAAGCTGTAGAAGTGTGGCAGGCGATGAATCAACGAGCTGTCGATGTTTCTTTGGTCCCTCAGAACGACACCAAATCGAGCTACCGGGCAGACTCCCTTCTCCCTAGTCTATGGGGCAGAAACAGTTATCCCCATAGTACTCATTTATGGGTCACCTCGACTGCTTGCCTACGATGAAGTAGCGCAAGAATAGCACCAGCGTGAAGACGCTGTGCTACTCGAAGAGAACTGTCTCTGGGCTGCTATGTGTGCTGCATGCTACCAGCAAGCCCTACGTCGCTATCACAGCCGCATGATCCATGCCCGGAGTTTTGAGGAAGGCGACCTTGTCCTTAGGCACGTTTAGTCCACCAGTGGTACAAACAAGTTGACGCCGAAGTGGGAGGGCCCTTACCGAGTTGTACGAGTCACCAGACCTGGCACAGTCCGTATGGAGATCGGAGATGGCATTCAGTTGCAAAACTCATGAAACATTGAGCATCTCCGTAAGTTCTACCCATAAGGCGCAGCTGTCGGGCCCTGCCCGACAGCCACCCTTTTGTACATGCCTTGCTGATGTTGCACCTAACCCCTTCTACAAAGCCAGACGCAGACCCTGAGCAACAGAGAAATAAATGAAGCGCTGGGGGCCCCCGACAAATTGCATGCATGCATAAGCATATCATGAGCATAGCATGTTCATGTAGATAAGATCGATGTGGCATCATTTTCATCTGCACTAAACTACAGGCTCCTACCATGGGCTTAGTCCTAGAGAGGAGAAGAGAAGACAAGTGTACATCACAATCCCGGGCAAGCCAAACAGATAAGTTCTTTCTTACCCATACGTTTTTTGTAAGTAGAGACTTGTGCATATGAAAACCTCGCCATCTTCGAAACTTAGGTGCTCCCATCTTTTGACCCGAATGTTGCTTCAGTCTAGATGGTCGCAGTGGCCTTTGGCAAAAAAGTTTGGCGGGGGGCTGGTCCCTATTTACAACTTGTGCCAGGAAGGCCTAGCTCCGCGGCAACAAACTGAGGGTAACGGCAGGATAGCTGATAACCCACAAGTATAGGGGATCGCAACAGTTTTCGAGGGTAGAGTATTCAACCCAAATTTATTGATTCGACACTAGGGGAGCCAAAGAATATTCTCAAGTATTAGCAGCTGAGTTGTCAATTCAACCACACCTGAAAGACTTAGTATCGGCAACAATGTATTTAGTAGCAAAGTAGTATGGAAGTAACGGTAACAGTGGCAAAAGTAATAGTAGTGGTTTTGTAGCAATTGTAACAGTGGTAACGGAGAAGTAACTAAGCAAAGATCAATATGTGAAAAGCTCATAGGCAATGGATCAATGATGTATAATTATGTCGGATTTAATTCATCATGCAACAGTTATAACATAGGGTGACACAGAACTAGCTCCAGTTCATCAATGTCATGTAGGCATGTATTCCGAATATAGTCATATATGCTTATGGAAAAGAACTTGCATGACATCTTTTGTCCTACCCTCCCGTGGCAGCGGGGTCCTAATGGAAACGAAGGGATATTAAGGCATCCTTTTGATAGAGTACCGGACCAAAGCATTAGCACTTAGTGAATACATGAACTCCTCAAACTACAGTCATCATCGGGAGTGGTCCCGATTATTGTCACTTCGGGGTTGCCGGATCATAACACCTAATAGGTGACTATTGACTTGCAAGATAGGATCAAGAACTCACATATATTCATCAAAACATAATAGGTTCAGATCTGAAATCATGGCATTCGGGCCCTAGTGACAAGCATTAAGCATGGCAAAGTCACAGCAACATCAATCTTAGAATATAATGGATACTAGGGATCAAACCCTAACAAAACTAACTCGATTACATGGTAAATCTCATCCAACCCATCACCGTCCGGCAAGCCTATGATCGGATTACTCACATACAGCGGTGAGCATCATGAAATTGGTGATGGAGGATGGTTGATGATGACGATGATGACGAATTCCCCTCTCTGGAGCCCCAAACGGACTCCAGATCAGCCCTCCCGAGGAAGATTAGGGCTTGGCGGCGGCTCCGTATCGTAAAACGCAATGAATCATTCTCTCTGATTTTTTTTCTCCCCGAACGTGAATACATGGAGTTGAAGTTGAGGTGAGTGGAGGTCCAGGGGGCCCACAAGGCAGGGGCACGCCCCACGGGGGTGGGCGTGCCCTGCACCCTCGTGGACAGGGTGTGGGCCCCCTTACGTTGATTCTTTTGCCAATATTTTTATTAATTCCAAAACGTGTCTCCGTGTATTTTCATGTCATTCCGAGAACTTTTATTTTTGCACAAAAATAACACCATGGCAATTCTGCTGAAAATAGCGTATGTCCGAGTTATTTCCATTCAAATCATGCAAGTTAGAGTCCAAAACAAGGGCAAAAGTGTTTGGAAAAGTAGATACGTTGGAGACGTATCAACTCCCCCAAGCTTAAACCTTTGCTTGTCCTCAAGCAATTCAGTTGACAAACTGAAAGTGATAAAGAAAAACTTTTACAAACTCTGTTTGATCTTGTTGTTGCAAATATGTAAAGCTCGCATTCAAGTTTTCAGCAAAGATTATGAACTAACCATATTCATAATAACATTTAGTTCTCATGTTTACTCATATCAATGGCATAATCAACTAGCGAGCAGTAATAATAAATCTCGGATGAAAACCCTTTCTCAAAAAAATCATAATATGATAGAACAAGATGGTATCTCGCTAGCCCTTTCTGAGACTGCAAAACATAAATGCAGAGCACCCCTGAAGATCAAGGACTGACTAGACATTGTAATTCATGGCAAAAAAGATCCAGTCATAGTCATGTATGGTGGACTCATATGGAATAACTTTGGGGCTTATGGAAGTGGATGCACAAGCAGTATTCCCGCTTAGTATAAATGAAGGCTAGAAAGAGACTGGGAAGCGACCAACTAGAGAGCGACAACATTCATGAACATGCATTAAGATTAACCAACAATGAGTGCAAGCATGAGTAGGATATAAATCACCATGAACATAAATATCGTGGAGGCTATGTTGATTTTGTTTCAACTACATGCGTGAACATGTGCCAAGTTAAGCCACTCGAATCATTCAAAGGAGGATACCACCCTATCATACCACATCACAACCATTTTAATAGCATGTTGGCACGCAAGGTAAACCATTATAAACTCCTAGCTAATTAAGCATGGCATGAGCAACTACAATCTCTAATTGTCATTTCAAGCATGTTTCATTCATAATAAGCTGAATCAGGAATGGTGAACTAATCATATTTACATAAACAAGACAGGTCGAGTTCATACCAGCTTCTCCCATCTCAATCAATCCATCATATATCGTCATTATTGCCTTCCACTTGCACGACCGAATGGTGTGGATAATAATAATAGTGCACGTGCATTGGACTAAGCTGGAATCTGCAAGCATTTAATAAAAAGGAGAAGACAAGGTAATATGGGCTCTTGGTTAGATCAACAATAATGCATATGAGAGCCACTCATCATTTTCATCATGGTCTTCTCCTCTCAACCCCCAAATAAAAGAAAAGAACTAAAAGTATTTACACGAGAAAGCTCCCAACAAGCAAAAGAAGAACGGGAAATATTTTTGGGTTTTATTTTAATTACTACTACAAGCATGGAAAGTAAACTAACTAAAAGCTACAACTAACTTTTTTGGTTTTTTCTTAAGGTTTTTCAAACACACAGGAAGAAAGCAAGAAAAGAAAATAAAATAGTATGGATAGTACAATGAAAAAGTATGAGCACCGACAACTGGAATGAGTGTGTGAACATGAATATAATGTCAGTGAGAAATACGTACTCCCCCAAGCTTAGGCGTTTGGCCTAAGTTGGTTTATACCCATGGATCGAAGCTACCCTCGCCGGTGTACTAACGAGGGTCCTCAGGGTACCACTGGTTAGCGAGCTCCTCCGGATCTCACTAATAAACAGACTCCCGATATGGGTCAAGTGGTGGCTCTGGCTCAGGCTTTGGAGCTTGTGTCCGCTTCCAGTATGCATAACTGTCCTCGGGCAGGATGAGGTACGTGCCTGAAAGTATGGTAAACAAAGAGGGTGCAGGCAAGATAATAATCTCACAATGAGTTTTAGCAAATATCAAGTTATACTTAAGTATCTTCTTCTTATTTTTAACAATAAAATCATGTGCTAACATACTCTTATAGTCTAGAAAAATAGTGGGCAGCAACTTTTCCTCTTTCTCATGATGCCTAATAGGTATCTCAAAGTGTTTAGCAAGGCGTGAAGCAAAGATACCTCCGAAGATGGGGCCCTTCGTACAGTTCAAACTTAACTATTTGGCAACAATAGCGCCTAAACTGAAAGGTGTATCAAGAAATAAAGCATGGCGCAAAATAGCAAGGTCAGGAGCACTAAGGTTCCCACTGTTCCCGCGATCAATTAAGCATCTAGTAGCAAATATTGTGATGCGGATCATCCCACGTTCATCCCCGTGTACACTCTGACTACTCTCCAAGACCCAAGAGGACATATGACGAGACCTCGAACATACGCCATTGGACACAAGGTTAATTCACTCCTCTTTGAACCGTCACTTTCCGCATGTGAGACATGGCTACTACCTCATGCATGGACCATGCATATACTCAGGTACAACTGAGATGACCATGGAGAATCCAAGGACCAAGGCCAAGCATGGAAGAGGAGAAGGAAGAAGAAGAACGGAGCAAGAAAAGACTTGCCCGGATCATCCGGATACCCAGTCGGACGATCCGGACCAAGCCCGGATGATCCGGACCCCCGCCCGGACGATCCGGCTAATGTGCCCAAAGAGACCCGAAGCCTACTCGACGAAGCCAGATCATCCGGACGGCCGCCTGGATCATCCAGGTCACCTTCCGGATCATCCGGACCACGCATGCGTGTGTGACTTGGGCCGAGGCCCATGTACCCCTTCGCCCCCCTAGCCTATATATACGACTCCTTCATCTCTTTTCTAGGGTTAGCATTGTGATAGCTCATACTTGGAGATAGAGCCTTGCTCATCCATATGGATCTACTCCACCGCGAGGGACCTACACCGCTTTGGAGAAGATCCTCGTTGGATTCAAGACCTCCTCTCGGAGAAGACCCACTTCAAGACCTCCTCATGGAGAAGAACCGGTTACCCTATGTATCGTCCTTTGTTGGATTCAGATGTTGTATCACTTTGTGTCTCGAGGATCTAGCGCATGTGTGACTATATTATTGTTGGTTGAGTGTTTTCTCTTGTGTTTCCCTCATGTTCCCCTTGTTTCCCCTCTCGTGTTCTTCGTGTTCTTGGTAGGATTCCCTCCAAACATGAAAGATCGGGCGTCTAGGGTTCTACCCTACATCATCTTGCTATCATGAGCCATGTTGATCACGTTTTCGGAGCCCCTGCCCTTTGTTTTCTAGCTTGATTTTGTTGTTTTTCGTCCTAATCCGAAAATCCCCACCAAAAATAGCCCCCAATTTTTTTTGTGATTTGTTGGTTTGATGATGTTTTGTTGATTTTGATCCATGGATTTGCTTGGTTTCAAGTGCATCTAGCATTCCCCATCTTTTCCCCACCTTCCATCCATGAAATCTCCACAATTTTTGCACCAAAATCATCCAATTTCTGCCCAAAAATTCGTCCCCGAGAGGAAATCCCGAGAAGTTTGACCTGCACGGATCATCCGGAAGTGCTCCCAGATCATCCGGACACCTCCTGGATAAGCCGGACCCTCTCCCGGACATCCGGATAACCCACCTGCCCAAATACTCGTACCCTAGTTGACGAACCCGGATCATCCGGATGTACTCCCGGATCATCGGGACATAGCCCGGATGAGCTGGACCTCCTCCCGGATGTCCGGTTAACCCTGACACTGACTCGGCTGAAATTTTGTTTTGGCCATAACTATTTCATCTGGAGTCTGTTTTTGATGTTCTTTAGCTCGTTTTGAAACTATTGACATCCCCCATCCCACAAAAATACTTCCAACATCATTTGACTCCATAAAAGTTTTGGAACTTTGGCATCTTTGCCTAGGGCCACCACCATATCATCCGCATTACCACCACCGACTTCTGCAACCTAACCCATTTTTTTCACCATAGCATTAGTGCTTGCTTGAGTAGTGATTCGAGTCTCCTAAGGTGTTTCGGCTACTTAGGGACGGTTGCTTCTTCATCAACCACCACCACCACTTCTGCATAACCTTGCCCACCATACATTTCCACCACCCCAACTTAACCCAATTTTGTTTGAGCTTGTTTGAGTTGTTGCCTGTGTCTCCTAAGGTGTTTCGGCTACTTATGGACAGCAACTTCAACTTCGACTTGCATAGCCCATCATTACACTTCCGCATTGCCGAGTGCAAACCACCACCACTTTCCGCTACCAACATTTGACATTTGCCTTTGGAGATTTTGAGTTTGCGGTTTTTCCGTTTCCTAGGGTGTTTCGGCTAACTAGGAACGGGTCAACTTCGGCAACACAGCCTCTCATCATTGCCAAGGACGGTAACCTCGATGACACCATTGTATATTCCCCTTGCAATTGCATTGATAACCCCTAGCCCATTTTGCGTCACTTGCCTATCGAGACTAGCCATTTGAGTATTGCCGGCAATGTTGCTTGTGCACATTAGTGATCCGTACCTTCCATTGCATATATACCATATCATATTGGTATCATCATATCATCTCTTGTGTCACAGGATTGTTCCCGCATATACACAATTGCTATCTTGGTTTGTGCATTTCGCAAAAGTGGCCATACAAAAAAAGCTTTTAAGCAAAAAAAGAGAGCAAAGAAGCTTGTAAGCAAGTGCCATAGCATCATACCACATTGCATATAAGATTGTCATATCCGGTCATCTTGGATCATCTTGAGAAGAACACTGGGAACCATACATACATAGAATACTTGGGATAGTAAGTTATCCATTTTGCATCTTATTGGTTGTGCACAAGTGTCGTATTCGCCTATAGAGCAATCGTGCTAGCGTCTCTCTTGAGTTGTGCAACACGAGCGTCTTCTATGGATTCCACATTTTGTGCTCATTCCTTGGTTGCATGACCCCATTTATCTATCCGTGTGTGTGTTTCCGTGTGCCACATATTTCTATTGGTCTACTTGTTTCGCTTGCGAATTAGTGAATCTCTTGCAACATTATTGACTCTTGCTAACATTTTGCATCAATTTTTTTGTGCCACTATCCTCACCGAGCTCCACATAAGCCTTATTTTGTGTAGGTGTGAGAAATCGACGAGATCGGTACCAATTGTGATATTTCCTTGTTACATCATTGAGTGATCATTGATGCATTTTCAACATCGTTCAAGGTACATTAGGTATAGTTCTCTCCTTTCTTCCATTTGCTCGAGTCTTGTGATGGATAGGCAAGGCATTTCATCTCCAGTCTTCGATAACAATGATGGCGCGAACGACTACATCACCAAAGCGTCCATCTTCGGTCTACAACAACAAATGCAAGGCGCACAATCAAGATTGTGAGAGCGCATTGACAACATCTCCATTGACATTTGTCACTCCGAAGCGAGGAAAAGGGACTACATCGACAACAAGCTTTCCACACAAAAAGAGGAGCAAGATGCAAGGATGGAGGAGATTAGGGCCTTAATCAAGTCTTCTTCCCCTTCGTCATCTTCAAGTCAGCAATGTTCAAGCCAGAAGTCTTCGGAGCGCGAAAACAATGCAAGCGCAATTCATCCACGTCCACATCTCGATGGCGACCACCATCACGTTCGTGGTCATCATCGTCATGAAGGGAAAGTCATCTCCAAGCAACATGTGCACGATGACGACGAACGACATCTACTACAAGATCAAGCACGATAATGACATGATCATCATGAAGATGCTCCACAAACGCAAATGCACAAGTCCCAAAAAGCCCTACTACACGCCAAGGCGAAGCTTCATGAGAAAAAGAGAAGACCGCGAGACGAGCACCACCAAGACGTAGTTACGGCTACACCAACCACTTCGACATCTTTGCCAAGTGTTATCAAGGCATCTTCGCCTTCGGACGTACGACATCTTCGCCTACTTCCCATGAGTTCGCATACATTGACATCTTCAAGAACAAGGCGACCACCTATGAGCGAGGGTGACACTTCCATCGTCGGAAGCCCCTCAAGAAAGATGGCCGAGAATGGGAATTTCCCTTCAGTCATGGAGACAAGCTATGAGGTACCACATCATATGGACCTCCTACAACAATACGGCAACAAGACGATCGAGCAAGGGCCATCCCCTTCGACCATGGCGACAAGCGCGAACCTCTTCAACAACATGAAGACGACGCCCATATTGGACTCATACTCCAAGTCAAGCTACGCGGCTGCACATGGAGACATTTGCACCTACATCTCTCCGACACCCACATATGTCAAGATGCCCCAATTGCCATGTGAGAAGAGCCACCCCCCCCCCCCATGAGTGAGATGAGTGACTCCACCATATGTGACATTGAGTGCACTTCCTATGAGAGGCTAAGTGTGACCACCACTAGCCCCACACATGAGAGCATGCCACACATCCTATGTGAGATTGAGTGCCATTTGAGTGACTCCACCAACCATATGAGTGAGAGCATCCTTCAGGGAGTGAGTGAGCCACAACACTTAGCGAGTGAGGTAGTTGACATGGCATGTGAGGCCACTATGATTTCTAATGACTTAACCTCTAGTCCGAGTGTGTTTTTGTTGGTGCTAGGTCTCCTACATGACGACATGCCTATCCTCGATGAGTCCATCCCTCCAATGGAGACGACGATAGCCATGGTGGACGATGATGCACCCCCCACATGGTTCCATCAAGATGAAGTTGACCATGACTTGATCTTCAACACCTCACCTACAACACATGAGAGATGCTCCAAAGGTAACATAGGTGATGGTGCTTCTCTTGTCCCACTAGCGGACTATCTTACCAATGATTGCTTCCATGATGTTGACCCACCTATTCCCATGCTTCATGCTAGTGCGACCTCCTCATGTCTTGACTTACCTATTTATGATGAATATGATGATGAGCATGTTGAGTTGCCTAGTTGTGATGCTATGCTCCATAGGATATCATGTGAAAATTCTTTTGGTCACATCATGTTTGATAATCCTTTAAACTTGTCATATGCTATGAGTGAGATCTCCCATATTGCATCACTTCAATCTCAACATAGTAGCTATGCATGCCCATTAAAATAAATCCTATTTGCACTTATGTCATAGATGACGAGATGACGGTCATTGGCTTTTGTTTTTCATGTGATGATATTGCCATGCTCCCTTTACATGATTTGCGCAATTCATCTACTATGCCATGCCATGATCACATTGTTCCAAACATGCTTTGTTTTGGATGTTTTCAATATTCTCCATGTGATGTTTCCACTGATGCTCATGAGGAGACCCCCATAGTTTCCTCATACATACTAGGAGATCTTGATGCATTTCATACTTTGCATAGTTCCCATGATTGTGTGCACCATATGCATTCCATGAATAACAATGTTCTACATATATCTCATGATGCATTGCATCCTTTGAGTCTCCATTATGCCATACATAATTACAAACCTCTCATGATGGATGACATGTTTTTGTATCACGCATCTCATTTATTTGAGCATTGGATATTTTGTGCTAACCAACACAAGCACGTGCGCATCATGATGGATGATGTGTACATATACCATGCACACACAATGTTTCCTTTGCCTTTGTTTTGTGTAGGTACTTATGAACACTCGTCAACCTCACAATCCCATGAGTTGACGAAATGAGCTCTTGAGAGCAACGAAGCTTTGGGATCCCCTGGACTATCATCCCCACCATTCTCTTCACGCAACGACTACGCACATCTCTTTTACTTAGCTCTCACACGGCTATGTGATATTTACCACTTGTCACCTTATGCCCATACTATCGTGTTCACTTTGCATGTTATGCCTCTTTACATGATTTTGCCATGCAATTGTGACCCTTGCTTGCATCTACCCATGATTCACCATTATGCTACTTTTATGTGTATTTGCATGCTTGGTGGAGATCCTTGTAGCTATTACCATGATTTCTTTGTGCCCCACGCTATTGATACATCTTGTGTTGGGAGAGTGGTGTAGGGCGAAACCCTAAGGGGTTGATCTTTCACGTATGGATGGGATCCTACGGAGAAACACGAAGAACACGCGGAAGAACACAAGGGAAAACACGGGGAGAAATGACAGAATCACTCAACCGACAAGTAATTGATCACACAAGGGATAGATCACCGAACACATAAGGTAGCACGAGATTCAAAATCAACAAAGGAAGATACAAGGGTAACCGTTCTTCTCTGTGAGGAGGCCTTGATTGTCTTCTCCGGATCGAGGCCTTGAATCCGAATGGATCTTCTCCGAGGAGGCACGATCCCTCATGTGCAGTAGGTCTGGTACGGATGAGCTATGCTCTATCTCAAGATGAGCTATCACAATGCTAACCTTAAAACATAGGTAGGAGAAGAGTATTTGTAGTTTTCGGGGCGAAAGGGTACACGGGCCACGCCCCAAGTGGCTGCGCGCAGGCAGGGCTGGAAGTTCCGGGCTAGGCCGGAAGTTCTGGGTGCCGAAGGTTCTGGGCAAGGTCCAGCCTAAGCCGAGAGTTGGAGCGGGTGGAGCTGGGCTGGCGTCCGGGGCACGGAGGGTCTGGGAAGGCCGGAAGTTACAAGGGCCAGAAGGTCCGGGCCAGGTTCCGGGCAGGTTCCGGGCTAACCAGAGAGTTGACACGCCCGGGCTGGTTGTTGTCGAAGGAGGCTGGAAGCTCCGGGTGGGCCAGACGTTCCGGGGGCCGAAAGTTCTGGGCTATCCAGGGAGTTGACGCCTGTCGCTTCTTCTTCAGCTCCTGGCTCCATGACTTGAGTGTAGTACCTGATCACGCATAGCATCTCGGACTTAGGCAGTAGCCATGTCTCACTTGAAGAAGAGCGGAACTCAAGTAGGAGTGATGTCACCTCAGATTGAATAGCACGAGCTCTTGCTCTTGTCATGGGTCCACTTGAAGCTTGGATAGTTTATTGAAGGTCCATGGGGATGACCGAAGGATGCTCCGCATCATCTCCCCCCCCCCCTTGTGAAAGATCCGACCTCGGATCGAAATCCTCCTCACCATGGTACGGGGATAGATCGGAGACGTTGAAGATGTCGCTCATGTTGTACTTGTCGCGTGGGAGGTCGATCTTGTAAGTGTTGTTGTTGTAGCGTGCTAGAACCTTGAAGGGTCCATCGGCTCGAGGGAGAAGTTTAGACTTGCGTTCATTGGGGAAGCGGTCCTTGCGAAGGTGTAGCCACACGATATCTCCGATGTTGAATATCATGGGTTGCTTGTTGACGTTGAGCTTGGACGCGAGGCGTTGTACTTGGCGCTCAATGGTGTGCCTTGTATCTTTGTGCATCTTCTTGATGTAGCTTGCACGGGCACTTGCGTCGAGGTTGGTGCGCTCTTGTAGAGGAAGAGGTAGAATGTCCAATGGGGACAATGGGTTGAAGCCGTAGACGACCTCGAAGGGGGACTTGCCGGTCGTAGAGTGTCGTGCACGGTTGTAGGCGTACTCGGCGATGGGTAGACATTCCTCCCACTCCTTGATGTTCTTCTTGATCAACACGCGAAGTAGAGTGGAGAGCATCCAGTTTGTCACCTCCGTTTGGCCGTCGGTTTGAGGATGGTATGCGGATGACAACAAGAGCTTGATTCCGAGCTTGGCGCATAGCGTCTTCCAAAAGTACCTCAAGAACTTGACGTCGCGGTCAGAGACGATTGTCTTTGGTACTCCATGGAGGCGCAAGATTTCCCTACAAAAGAGATTTGCAATGTGTGAAGCATCGTCTATCTTGTGGCAAGGAATGAAGTGTGCCATTTTAGAAAATCGGTCCATAACAACAAAGACGGAATCCTTTCCATTTCTAGTTCTCGGCAAACCAAGTACAAAATCCATGCTAATGTCTTCCCAAGGTTGATAAGGAATAGGAAGAGGCATGTAAAGACCATGGGATTGAGCTTTAGACTTAGCTTTGCGACATGTAGAGCATCGATTGGTGAAACGTGATACGTCGCAGAACATCTTGGGCCAAAAGTAGTTCTTGGAGAGCATGGTGAATGTCTTGTCGCGTCCAAAATGTCCCATGAGTCCGCCTCCATGAGCCTCTTGCAAAAGGAGAAAACAAAGAGAAGACTCAGGAATGCATAATTTGTTAGCTCTCATAAGATAACCATCCTTGATGTAATATTGTTCCCAAGAAGTATGCGTAAAACACTTAGCATAAGGGGTAGCAAAAGATGGATCATTAGCATACAACTCTTTGATGTGCTCAAAGCCAATGAAATTCAATTCAAGTTTAGTGACAAGCGTGCATATGCGTGAAAGTGCATCCGCAACTACATTTTCCTTACCATTAATGTACTTGATGACATAGGGGAAAGATTCAATAAATTCACTCCATTCGGCATGACGCTAGTTCAACTTAGTTTGACCTTTTAAGTACTTAAGCGTTTCATGATCGGTATGGATGACAAACTATATGCCTATCTTAATGGCTTTAAAGAAAGCGCTGCCAGGGAGACAACCCGGAAGTTTTAGAGAGTCATTTATTCTGTTGAGTGCTTTTATTTATTCTAAAAACAAAAAAATAAAAGAGGGGAACCTAAAAACTTTTCAAAAAGGAAAGTGAATGTGAGAAAGACAAGCATTGTTGAAGTGGGAGCTAGCCTTGAACTTTGTTCATGCTCACGGAAACTTTGTGAATCTTGGTTACAGAAACTTTTCATCAAAAATAATTATCCCCTTGTATAATTCCATTGTATTATAAAAATAATGTGCCAAGGTTTGCCTTTAGGATGTTTACAATGCTTGTTGGTTTGTACGGTGCAGGACAGAAACTTTGGATGTAGTGCGCGATTTTACATTTTTAACTTAAACGTCAAACGGTTCTGATTCTTTTTAAACTATCTTTATGTACAAAAATTTTATCTTTCCTAATTTTAGTACAATATTTTGGGTACCAGAAGTATGGTGAATGTTCAGATTGCTACAGACTGTTCTGTTTTTGACAGATTCCGTTTTTGATGCATAGTTTGCTTGTTTTGATGAATCTATCAATTTTTATCAGTGGATTGAAGCCATGAAAAAGTTATATTATAGTAGACACAGTGCAAAAACAAAATATGAATTGGTTTGCAACAGTACTTAGAGTAGTGATTTGCTTTATTATACTAACGGATCTTACCGAGTTTTCTGTTGAAGTTTTGTGTGGATGAAGTGTCTAATCAAGGATGTCTCAATATGAGGAAAAGTAAGAGAGACAAGAGCTCAAGCTTGGGGATGCCTGAGGAACCCCAAGTAAATATTCAAGGAGACTCAAGCGTCTAAGCTTGGGGATGCCCCAGAAGGCATCCCCTCTTTCTTCAACAAGTATCAGTATGTTTTCGGATTTCTTTCGTTCATGCGATATGTGCAGGTCTTGGAGCGTCTTTTGCATTTAGTTTTCACTTTTCTTTTATGCACCATGCTGGTATGCGATAGTCCTTGGTTGATTTATAGAATGCTCATTGCACTTCACTTAAATCTTTTGAGTATGGCTTTATAGAATGCTTCATGTGCTTCACTTATATCATTTGAAGTCTGGATTGCCTGTTTATCTTCACATAGAAAACCGCCATTTGTAGAATACTCTTTTGCTTCACTTATATTTGTTAGAGTGTGGGCATATCTTTTGTGGAAATAATTAAACTCTCTTGCTTCACTTATATCAATTTAGAGAAATAACAGGAATTGGTCAATCACATGGTTAGTCATAAAATCCTACATAAACTTGTGGATCACTGAATATGATATGTTTGATTCCTTGAAATAGTTTTGCGATATAGAGGTGATAATATGTGGGAGGTACTAGTAGATGGTTGTGTTTAGTAAGGATGTTGGTGTTAAGGTTTGTGATTCCTGAAGCATGCACGTATGGTCTACTAACTATGTAACCAAATTGTCGCGCATTGTATTTTTATTGTTTATCTTTGCGTGAAGGTCGGGGCGCGCGATGGTTAACTCCTACCAACCTCCCCCCTAGGAGCATGTGCGTAGTACTTTGTTTCAAGGGCTAATAAATTTTTGCAATAAGTATGTGAGTTCTTTATGACTAATGTTGAGTCCATGGATTATACACACTCTCACCCTTCCATTATTGCTAGCCTCTTCTGAAATTTTTAGTGACTCAAAATAAAAGTGAACGAAACTCAACAAGATTGATAGCAACTACTCCCACAAGAGCCTAGAGGCTATATCATGCATTAAAACTACTTTAGACCATATAAATTTGACATGCAAGCTCAAGAACAGGGTCACCTCAGCAGCAAAAATTTGCAATAGATAAAGCACTAGAACAAACACTAATTAGACCATTGGAGGAGTCACATACCGAAGAACGATCCCGGTTTGTGAATGAAGCTTTGAGCAAGGAGATCGAAAATGGCAGCAAAACAAGCTAGAACACAGGTTTGAGCTATGGGATGATTTTTTCAGGAGGAAGACGAAGTGTGTGGGTGCTGGAATAAGTGGAGGGGGGGCACGTGGGGCGCATGAGGCAGGGGGCGCGCCCCAGGGTGTGGGCGTGCCCTGTACCCTCATGGCCAAATGGTGGGTCCCCCTGGTGTGTTCTAAGTCCCAGAAATTCTTAGATATTCTACAAAAAATCATACTCCATTTTCAGGGCATTTGGAGAACTTTTATTTTTGGGGTATTTTTTATTCCACGGATAATTCAGAAAACAGACAGAAAATATTATTTTTACTTTATTTAATCTAAATAACAGAAAGTAAAAGGAGGGTGCAGAGAGTTGTGCTTTCTAACTTCATCCATCTCATGCTCATCAAAAGGAATCCACTAACAAGGTTGATCAAGTCTTGTTAACAAACTTCTTCCGAATAACATGAAACCGGAGAATTTCGAATAACACTAGGTTACCTCAATGGGGATATGCATGTCCCCAACAATAAGAATATCATATATTTTTTTGACAGTAGGAAAAGGGAATTCAAAACCTCCTATAGTAATTGTTGAAATGTTTCCAATAGAATTGATACTATGAACTTGAGGTTGTTTCTTCGAAAAGTGTACCATATGCTCATTACCGTTAACATGAAAAGTGACATTGCCTTTGTTGCAATCAATAATAGCCCCTGCAGTATTTAGAAAAGGTCAACAAAGGATGATCGACATACTGTCATCCTCAGGAATATCAAGAATAACAAAGTCCGTTAAAATAGTAACGTTTGCAACCACAACAGGCACATCCTCACAAATACCGATGGGTATAGTAGTTGATTTATCGGCCATTCGCAAAGAGATTTCAGTAGGTGTCAACTTATTCAAATCAAGTCTATGATATAAAGGGAGAGGCATAGCACTAACACGGGCTCCAAGATCACATAAAGCAATTTTAACATAGTTTCTTTTGATGGAGCATGGTATAGTTGGTACTCCTGGATCTCCTAGTTTCTTTGGTATTCCACGCTTAAAAGTATAATCAGCAAGCATGCTGGAGATTTCAGCTTCAGGTATCTTTCTTTTATTTGTAACAATATCTTTCATATACTTAGCATATGCATTTATTTTAAGCATATCAGTGAAACACATACGCAAAAAGATAGGTCTAATCATTTCAGCAAAGTGCTCAAAATCCTCATCATCCTTTTTCTTGGATGGCTTAGGAGGAAAAGGCATGGGTTTCTGAACCCATGGTTCTCTTTCTTTACCGTGCTTACTAGCAACGAAATCTCTCTTATCATAACATTGATTCTTTGATTGTGGGTTATCAAGATCAACATCAGGTTCAACCTCTACATCATTGTTATTGCTAGGTTGAGCATCAACATGAACATCATCATTAACATTAACATTATCACTAGGCTCGTGTTCATTACCAGATTGTTTTTCAGCATCATAAATAGAAATATCATTGGGATTCTCAAGTGTGTCAACTACAGGTTCACTAGAAGCATGCAAAGTCCTATCATTTTTATTTTTCTTTTTCTTAGAAGGACTAGGTGTACCAGTATTAGTTCTCTGAGAATCTTGCTCAACTCTCTTAGGATGGCCCTCGGGATACAAAGGTTCCTGGGTCATTCTACCACCTCTAGTCATGACTCTAACAACATTATCATTATTTTTATTATTCAACTCATTGAGAAAATCATCTTGTGCTTTAAGTACCTGTTCTACTTGAGTGGTAACCATGGATGCATGTTTACTAATAAGATTAAGGTTACCCTTAACTCTAGACATATAATCGCTCAAGTGTTCAACCATATTTACATTTTAGTTGTCTACCATCATAAGCATTGAAGTTTTCTTGTTTAACAATAAAATTATCAAACTCATCCAATCATTGACTAGCAGACTTGTTACAAGGAATATCACCTTCATCAAATCTATAGAGATAATTTACCTCTACTACCTATGTCGGGTTATCAAGACCATGTATTTCTTCAATAGGTGGTAAATTCTTAACATCTTCAGCTTTAATACCTTTTTTCTTTCATAGATTTCTTTGCCTCTTTCATATCTTCAGGACTGAGAAATAGAATACCCCTTTTCTTCGGAGTTGGCTTAGGAGTTGGTTCAGGAAGTGTCCAATCATTACCATTACTCAATATATTATTCAATAGCAATTCAGCTTGCTCAACAATTCTTTCCCTGAAAAGACAATCGGCACAACTATCGAGGTGGTCTCTGGAAGCATCGGTTAGTCCATTATAAAAGATATCAAGTATTTTATTTTTCTTGAGAGGATTATCACGCAAAGATTTAAGTAGTCGGAGAAGCCTCCCCCAAGCTTGTGGGAGACTCTCTTCTTCAATTTGCACAAAATTATATATTTCCCTTAAGGCAGCTTTTTTTTATGAGCGGGGAAATATTTTGCAAAGAAGTAATAAATCATATCCTGGGGACTACGCACACAACCAGGAGCAAGAGAATTAAACCATATCTTAGCATCACCCTTTAATGAGAAAGGAAACAATTTAAGAATGTAATAGTAGTGAATCTTTTCCTCATGAGCGAATCAGGTGGCTATATCATTCAATTTAGTGAGATGAGCCACAACAATTTCAGATTCATAACCATAGAAAGGATCAGATTCAACCAAAGTAATTAACTCAGGATCGATAGAGAATTCATAATCCTTATCAGTAACACAGATAGGTGAAGTAGCCAAAGTAGGGTCATATTGCATTCTAGCATTCAAAGACTTTTCTTTCAACTTAGCTAACAGTTTCTTAGATCATATCTATCATTGCAAGCAAAAAAGTCTCTAGCAGTTTCTTCATCCATAACATAACCCTCAGGTACAATAGGCAATTCATATCTAGGGGGAGAATCTTCATCATCACTTTCATCAATATTATCAGTTTCAATAATTTCATTCTCTCTAACCCTAGCAAGTTGTTCATCCAGAAATTCACCTAATGGCATAGCATTATCAAGCAGAGAAGTAGTTTTATCATAAGCATCATGCATAGCAAAAGTGGCATCATCAATAACATGCGACATATCAGAATCAATAGCAGGTGCAGGTATAGGTGACGCAAATTTACTCATAACAGAAGGTGAATCAAGTGTAGAGCTAGATGGCAGTTCGTTACCTCCCCTCGTAGTTGAGGGAAAAATCCTAGTTCTTTCATCTTTCAAATTCCTCATAGTGATCAACAGATATAAATCCGAAGTGACTCAAAGAATAGAGCTATGCTCCCCGGCAATGGTGCTATAAAACCGTCTTGATAACCCACAAGTATAGGGGATCGCAACAGTTTTCGAGGGTAGAGTATTCAATCCAAATTTATTGATTGGACACAAGCGGAGCCAAAGAATATTCTCATGTATTAGCAGCTGAGTTGTCAATTCAAGCAAACCTGAAAGACTTAATATCTGCAACAAAGTATTTAGTAGAAAAGTAGTATGGAAGTAACGGTAACGGTGGCAAAAGTAACAGTAGCAGTTTTGTAGCAATCGTAACAGTGGTAACAAAGAAGTAACTAAGTAAAGATCAATATGTGAAAAGCTCGTAGGCAATGGATCAATGATGGATAATTATGTTGGATGCATTTCATCATGCAACAGTTATAACATAGGGTGACACAGAACTAGCTCCAGTTCATCAATGTAATGTAGGCATGTATTCCGAATATAGTCATATGTGCTTATGGAAAAGAACTTGCATGACATCTTTTGTCCTACCCTCCCGTCGCAGCGGGGTCCTAATGGAAACTAAGGGATATTAAGGCCCCCTTTTAATAGAGTACCGGACCAAAGCATTAGCACTTAGTGAATACATGAACTCCTCAAACTACGGTCATCACCGGGAGTGGTCCCGATTATTGTCACTTCGGGGTTGCCGGATCATAACACGTAATAGGTGACTATTGACTTGCAAGATAGGATCAAGAACTCACATATATTCATGAACACATAGTAGGTTCACATCTGAAATCATGGCACTCGGGCCCTACTTAGAAGCATTAAGCATGGCAAAGTCATAGCAACATCAATCTTAGAACATAATGGATACTAGGGATCAAACCCTAACAAAACTAACTCGGTTACATGGTAAATCTCATCCAACCCATCACCGTCCAGCAAGCCTACGATGGGATTACTCACGCACGGCAGTGAGCATCATGAAATTGGTGATGGAGGATAGTTGATGATGATGATGGCAACGAATCCCCCTCTCCGGAGCCCCAAACAGACACCAGATCAGCCCTCCCGAGGAAGATTAGGGCTTGGCGGTGGCTCCGTATTGTAAAATGCAATGAATCCTTCTCTCTAAATTTTTTTCTTCCCGAACGTGAATATATGGAGTTGAAGTTGTGGTCAGTGGAGGTCTAGGGGGGCCACGAGGCAGGGGGCGCACCCCAGGGGGGTGGGCGCGCCCTGCACCCTCGTGGACACTGTGTGGGCCCCCTTATGTTGATTCTTTCGCTAATATTTTTTATTAATTCCAAAACGTGTCTTCGTGGATTTTCAGGTCATTCTAAGAACTTTTATTTCTGCACAAAAATAACACCATGGCAATTCTGCTAAAAACAACGTCACTCCGGGTTAGTTCCATTCAAATCATGCAGTTTAGAGTCCAAACCAAGGGCAAAAGTGTTTGGAAAAGTAGATACGTTGGAGACGTATCAATAGCCTACTGGGGAAAACTTGTTTACTCTAATGTATAGAGGCACTTCACCTCTGCACGGGCACATTACGTGCACAAGTACCCGGCAAGGTTTATGTTTTTCATTAAATATGTTGATCAACAAGTCCAAATCTTACAAAACACAAACATGGATAAAAGAGATTACATAATTTGAACTAAAGTTTGGCAAGTGGCTGCATATTTTAAATTGAAAAAAGATAGATGCCCGTGATGCCTTTGCTCTGTCCCTCCCCTCCTTGGGGCTGCAGGGGGAGACCAAGAAGACGAAGGGATGGCCTGGTTGGGATTCGGCGCCTCCCTAGGATCAGGATGGCACCGTTCCGGGGCTAGAAGGAAGGAACCAAAGGGCAGGCGCGGGTGGTAACAGTGTCGGAAGACCAGCCGGTGATGATGGTGCTGCCGGCAAGCACGCCTCGTCGGAGCAGTCATCCTCGGTCTTGACGCGGTGTGGGTTGCTACCACCTTCCTCACCGTGGTCACTCAGGAGCGCGCGCCCGCTGCTGCTTAAATCCCCACCATGACGGCCAGGGCAGGCACCAGGCGCTCTGTAGGGCTCCACAGAGAGCATGGTCATCTCTAGTGACCGAAACTAGAAGGATGCATGTTGTCCCCTAAAGAAGCATACACGGGCACAAGGAACCGCCCACACGCAAGACAGGAAGAACCCCGAAGGAATGGATCTGCCGTTACCAATGGCGAGCCGCTCCCGTGGTCTCCCTTCGACATCATAGGCATAGGGGTGTAGGCACGATTGACTACCACGCGTTGCGTCCATTATGGGCTCCGGCGTGATGTCGCTCACATAGCCCCTGACTAAAGTTGAAGCTCCGGGTGGCCCGGCGATGAGCGCACCAGAGTCGCGAACTCCGGTTCTACCACTGTGCCCCCCCTGAGGCATGTGCGAAGACGGGAGAGGGGTCCTATCCCAGCGAAGACATGAACACGCCCTTCTTCTCCCCGAGCATCAGCATAAGCATTCGACGTCATCAACCCCAAGCAAGAGCCCGGGGCCTGGCCCGGGTCTCTCCCTTTCACCGTAACTAGAAGAAAGCATAGGATGGAGGAGGAAGGGTGTGTGTATAAACACTCCCACTCCTCCCCCACCCCCTCTTTTATAGGCGGACTGGTGAGGGAGTCGTTGATTAAGGGGTCCTCGGGCGTCCGGCATATTGGCATGGGCCAGACTGATGGGCTGTGAAGATACAAGACCGAAGACTCTCACCTGTGTCCGGATAGGACTCTCCTTGGCGTGGAAGGCAAGCTTGGCGCCCGGATATGAAGATTCCTTTCTCTGTAACCGACTTTGTACAAGCCTAGTTCCCACCGGTGTCTATATAAACCGGGGGGTTTAGTCCGTAGAGGCAATCATAATCATACAGGCTAGACTTCTAGGGTTTTACCCATTACGATCTCATGGTTGATCAACTCTTGTAACACTTGTATTCATCAAGATCAATCAAGCAGGAAGTAGGGTATTACCTCCATAGAGAGGGCCCGAACCTGGGTAAACATCGTGTCCCCCGCCTCATGTTACCATCAACCTTAGACACACAGTTCGGGACCCCCTACCCAAGATCCGCCGGTTTCGACACCGACATTGGTGCTTTCATTGAGAGTTCCGCTGCGTCGTCACCAAAAGGTTTGATGGCTCCGTCAATCATCTACAACAACGCAGTCCAGGGGGAGGTTTTCCTCCCCGGACAGATCTTCGTATTCGGCGGCTTTGCACTGCGGGCCAACTCGCTTGGCCATCTAGAGCAGATCGACAGCTACGCCCCTGGCCATCAGGTCAAGTTTGGAAGCTTGAATTACGTTGCCCATATCCGCGTAGACCTGATCTTCGATGGATTCGAGCCCATGGCAGCCGCTCCCTGCCACCACGATGAACATGACCTAAATCTATCATCGGACCGTGCCTAGGAGATAGCGCCTGTAACTGCTCTGGCCCTCGATCCGGAGCAGATTGCACCGTCCGAGGATGGGAAGCTCAACCCCGCCGCGGAAGCCACAGACTTAGCAGTGTTAGAGCCACACACAGATCCAACCTCGAGTAGGGCCTGTGTCACCGGAACCTCGGATTCGTCTCCGGTCATAGGTTCCGAACCGTGTACATCCTCGCCCATCGAACCCGATCAGGCGCCGATCGTTGAGTTCAGCTCTGCGGACATCTTCAAACACTCACCTTTAGGCGATGTGCTACTCAATAAAAGCCCTCTCCTTATTAGGGGACTCTCAGACGAACTATATCCGGTTTGGATTGGAAGCTGATGACGGAGAATTCCGCTTCCCACCCACCACCCACTTCATAGCCACTGCCGAAGACTTAACCGACATGCTCGATTATGACTCTGAAGACATCGACGGTATGGACGACAATGTCGGAGAGGAGCAGGCACAAAAACCACCTCTTACAGGACGCTGGATAGCCACCTCCTCGTATGACGTATACATGGTGGATACACCAAAAGAGAACAACGACGACAATGAAAAGGATCTAGTCGAGGATAAGCCTCCTGAGTATACAGCCAAAGCACCAACGTCAGCGGTGCCGCTCTAAACCACTCCGTGGGAAAAATAGCAATACCAGCACAGGAGAAAATAATACTCCGGACGATGCCGAAGACAACGAAGACCCCGTTGAGCAAACTTCCGAACAGGATGAACGGGAGGATGGGCGAGTCAGCCGTAATGAACAGGTCGTTAACGAAGACTCGGAGGACAGTAATTATCTTCCACGCTCCAAGGATGAGGCGAGCCTCGGCGACGAAGACTTTATCGTCCCAGAGGAGCCCGTCGATCAGGAGCGCTTTAAGCGTCAGCTAATACCCACTGCAAGGAGCCTGAAAAAGAAGCAGCAACAGCTTCAAGCTGATCAAGATCTACTCAATGACAGATGGACTAATGCCCTGGCAGCCGAGGAATACGGCCTCAAGCACCCAACCAAAAGTTACCCGAAACGCAAATTGTTACCCTAATTCAATGACGAGGCGCTAGAGCCCGTCCTACCAGCGCGTAATGCGGCTGACCGACCACCACGTGGCCAGGACAAAGCGGCAACTCAAGCCGAACACCAGCCTGCACTACCTCGATGTAAGAACAGAGACACACAAGCTCGGGGATACACATATGACATGTGGCATGACCTAGAAAAAAGAGCAGGTCAGACCAGATCGATCTATGGATCCCAGGGGCGTGCCCCGATGTGCGACGATGGCCATCCGGCCGGACGTGACTGCTACGTCTTGAGCTTGCGTTGGTTTTCCTTGAAGAGGAAAGGGTGATGCAGCAAAGTAGCGTAAGTATTTCCCTCAGTTTTTGAGAACCAAGCTATCAATCCAGTAGGAGGCTCCTCAAAAGTCCCACGCACCTACACAAACAAACAAGAACCTTGCAACCAACGAAATAAAGGGGTTGTCAATCCATTCATGGCCACTTGCGAAAGTGAGATCTGATAGAGATAATATGATAAGATAAATGTTTTTGGTATTTTTATGATATAGATTGGAAAATAAAAGATGCAAAATAAAAGTAGATGGTAAACTTATATGATAAAAGATAGACCCGGGGCCATAGGTTTCACTAGTGGCTTCTCTCAAGATAGCATAAGTATTACGGTGGGTGAACAAATTACTGTCGAGCAATTGATAGAAAAGAGCATAGTTATGAGATTATCTAGGCATGATCATGTATATAGGCATCATGTCCGTGACAAGTAGATCGAAACGATTCTGCATCTACTACTATTAGTCCACACATCGACCGACTCCTGCTTGCATCTAGAGTATTAAGTTCATGAAGAACAGAGTAACGCATTAAGAAAGATGACATGATGTAGAGGGATAAACTCATGCAATATGATATAAACCCCATATTTTTATCCTCGATGGCAACAATACAATACGTGCCTTGCTGCCCCTGCTGTCACTGGGAAAGGACACCACAAGATTGAACCCAAAGCTAAGCACTTCTCCCATTGCAAGAAAGATCAATCTAGTAGGCCAAACCAAACTGATAATTCGTAGAGACTTGCAAAGATAACTTAATCACACATAAAAGAATTCAGAGGACATTCAAATATTTCTCATAGATAAACTTCATCATAAACCCACAATTCATCGGATCTCGACAAACACACCGCAAAAAGAGTTACATCGAAGAGATCTCCAAGAAGATCGAGGAGAACTTTGTATTAAGAATCAAATAGAGAGAAGCCATCTAGCGAATAACTATGGACCCGAAGGTCTAAGGTAAACTACTCACAACTCATCAGAGAGGCCTTGGAGATAATGTAGAGGCCCTCCATGGTCGATTCCCCCTCCGGTGGAGCACCGGTGATGGCTCCAAGATGAGATCTCGCGGATATAGAAGGTTGCGGCGGTGGAATAAGTTTTTCGTGGTGCACTTGGATGTTTTCGGGGTACGTGGATATATATATAGGAGGAAGAAGTAGGTCGATGGACGCTCGAGGGGCCCACGAGGGTGGGGGGCACGCCCACCCCTAGGGGGCCCGCCGGGCACCCTCGTGGCCACCTCGTTTGTTGCTTGACTTCCACTCCAAGTCCCCTGGATTGCATTTGTTCCAAAAAGATCGCTCCCGAAGGTTTCATTCCGTTTGGACTCCGTTTGATATTCCTTTTCTTCGAAACACTGAAATAGGCAAAAAAAAAAGAGATTCGGGCTGGGCCTCCGGTTAGTAGGTTAGTCCCAAAAATGATATAAAAGTGTAAAGTAAAGCCCATAAACATCCAAAACGGGTAATATAATAGCATGGAACAATCAAAAATTATAGATACGTTGGACACGTATCAAGCATCCCCAAGCTTAATTCCTGCTCGTCCTCGAGTAGGTACATGATAAAAACAGAATTTTTGATGTGGAATGCTACCTAGCATAATTCTCAATGTAATTTTCTTTATTGTGGCATGAATGTTCAGATCCAAATGATTCAAAATAAAAGTTCATATTGACATAAGAAATAGTAATACTTCAAGCATACTAATCAAAGCAATCATGTCTTCTCAAAATAACATGGCTAAAGAAAGTTCATCCCTACAAAATCATATAGTTTGGTCATGCTCCATTTTCATCTCACAAGAATGCTCTCATCTTGCACACCCCCGATGACAAGCCAAGCAATTGTTTCATACTTAAGCAATCTATACTTTTTCAACTTTCACACAATACATGAGCGTCAGCGATGGATATAGCACTATGGGTGGAATAGAATATGATGATGGAGGTTGTGTGGAGAAGACAAAAAAGGAGAAAGTCTCATGTTAACGAGGCTAATCAACAGGCTATGGAGATGCCCATCAATTGATGTCAACATGAGGAGTAGGGATTGCCATGCAACGGATGCACTAGAGCTATAAATGTATGAAAGCTCAACAAAAGAAACTAGTGGGTGTGCATCCAACTTGCTTGCTCACGAAGACCTAGGGCATTTTGAGTAAGCCCGTCGTTTGAATATACAAGCCAAGTTCTATAATGAAAAACAATTCCCACTAGTATATGAAAGTGACAACAAATGAGACTCCCTATATGAAGAACATGGTGCTACTTTGAAGCACAAGTGTGGAAAAAGATAGTAGCATTGTCCCCCCCCCCCTTTTTTGGAACTTTTTTTTGGCCATTCCTTTTTTTGGCCTTTTTTTATTTGGCCTTTGTTTTTAGGGACAATGCTCTAATAATTATGATCATCACACTTCTATTTATTTACAACTCATGAGTTACAACTCAAAACTAGAACAAGATATGACTCTATATGAATGCCTTCGGTGGTGTACCGGGATGGGCAATGAATCAAGAGTGACAAGTATGAAAAATTATGAAGGTGGCTTTGCCACAATACGATGTCAACTACATGATCATGCAAGGCAATATGACAATGATGATGCATGTCATGATGAATGGAACGGTGGAAAGTTGCATGGCAATATATCTCGGAATGGCTATGGAAATGCCATAATAGGTAGGTATGGTGGCTGTTTTGAGGAAGATATAAGGAGGTTTATGTGTGATAGAGCGTGTCGTATCATGGGGTTTGGATGCACCGGCGAAGTTTGCACCAACTCTCAAGGTGAGAAAGGGCAATGCACGGTACCGAAGAGGCTAGCAATGATGGAAGGGTGAGAATGTGTATAATCCATGGACACAACATTAGTCATAAAGAACTCATATACTTATTGCGAAAATCTAGAAGTCATCAAAAACCAAGCACTACGCGCATGCTCCTAGGGGGATAGATTCGTAGGAAAAGACCATCGCTCGTCCCCGACCGCCACCCATAAGGATGACAATCTAAGAACACCTCATGTTTCAAATTTGTTACACAACGGTTACCATACGTGCATGCTACGGGACTTGCCAACTTCAACACAAGCATTCTTTAAATTCAAAATTACCCAACTAGCATGACTCTAATATCACCACCTCCATATCTCAAAACAATTATCAAGTATCAAATTGATCATAGCATCCAATTCACTTCCTATGATAGTTTTTATTATACCCAACATGGATGCCCATCATTCTAGGACCAATTTTATAATCATAGCAAATACCATGCTGTTCTAAAAGACTCTCAAAATAATATAAGTGAAGCATGGGAGATCAACAATTTCAACAAATTTAAGCCACTGTCGTGCTCTAAAAGATATAGGTGAAGTACTAGAGCAATACTATCAAGCTCAAAAGATATAAGTGAAGCACATAGAGTATTCTAATAAATTCCAAATCAAGTGGGTTTCTCCCAAAAGGTGTGTACAGAAAGGATGATTGTGTTAATCTAAAAATTAAATACTAATATCATACAAGACGCTCCAAGCAAAACACATATCATGTGGCGAATAAAAATATAGCTCCAAGTAAAGTTACCAATAGACGAAGACGAAAGAGGGGATGCCTTCTGGGGCATCCCCAAGCATAGGCTTTTGGTTATCCTTGAATATATTGGGGTGCCATGGTCATCCCCAATCTTAGGTTCTTGCCACTCCTTATTCCATAGTCCATCAAATCTTTACCCAAAACTTGAAAACTTCACAACACAAAACTCAACAGGAAATCTCATAAGCTCCGTTAGTGCAAGAAAGAAAAACCACCACATAAGGTACTTGATGCGGAGCATCCCACGTTCATCCCCATGTACACTCCGACTACTCTCCAAGCCCCAAGAGGACATATGACGAGACCTCGAATATACACAATTGGACACAAGGTACGACCGAGACAACCATAGAGAATCCAAGGACCAAGGCCAAGCATGGAAGAGAAGGAGGAAGAGAACCTGGCCGCTCCAGAACGAGCGGTACTACCGCCCACTCCAAGCGGTACTACCGCTGAAGCCACCCAATCGGAACTACCGGTCGACTACCGCCCAACAACCGCCCGAGCGGTACAACCGGCCGACTACCGCCCAACAATCGGCCACCATTCTATGATCAAGCGGAGCAAGGCCGGTACTGCACCGGATGTACTGGTAACTCCAAAAAGACCGGTACTACTGGCCCGACGACCGATACAACCGTTGGGACCCCGAAGTCCATCTTCAGAAGCCAGCGCCTAACCCCCTGTGGTAGTACCACCTCCCACGACCAGTACTTCCGCCCTGCATGACTTACCAGCGGTACAACCGCCCCAGTGACCGGTACAACCGGCCTGTCTGCGCACAGTGTAACGGGCCGAGCCCATGTACCCCTTCACCCTCACTTACCCCTTCGTGGCTCTAGACTATATATACTCCTCCACCTCCTCCTAGTTAGGTTAGCATTGGTTTAGCTCATGTTTGTGTGAGAGCCATGCTCATCCACTCGGTTACTTCTGCTCGGAGCTCACGACCTCTTCGGAGTAGATCCCCCGAGCGGATTCAAGACCCCTTTCTAGGGAAGACCACCAAGACCTCCGTAAGGAGAAGAACGGTTCCTTTGTATCCTTACCTTTGTTGATTGTGGATCATATGTTACTCTTTGCTTCCGATGATCTAGCACTCATGTGATTGATTCCTTGTCGGTTGAGTGATTTCTCCCTCGTTTTCCCCGTATTCCCCTTTGTGCTTCCGTGTGTTCTTCGTGATTCCCCGTAGGATCCCCTCCAAACGTTAAAGATCGTCCACATAGGGTTCCGCCCTACATCATCTTGGTATCATGAGCCACGTTGATCACGTTTTTTGAGCCCCTACCCCGTGTTTTCTAGCTTGATTTTGTTGTTTTCGTCCTAAATCCGAAAATCCCCACCAAAAATAGCCCCAATTTTTTTTGTGATTTGTTGGTTTCATGATGTTTTGTTGATTTTGATCCGTGGATTTGCTTGGTTTCAAGTGGATCTAGCTTTCCCCCAAGTTTTCCCTCTTCCCATCCACGAAATCCATCTAATTTTGCCCCCGAAATCATCCATTTCCGCCCCAAAATCGCGCCCCGATTTGATCTGCGAAAAATCCTGACACAAGCAGTACTACCGCCCTTCCAAGTGGTACTACCACTGAGTACCACAAGCAGTATCACCGCCCGTCCAAGCGGTACTACCGCCTCTCCCAGTTTCAGTGTTCTGAGTTTCACCGTTTTGCCCATAACTTCCACATCCGCAGTCAGATTTTCGCGTTCTTTAGCTCGTTGATTAGCTATTGACATCCCCCATCCATCCAGATAGGTTCCAACACCATTTGACTCCACCAAATTTTCCAAAATTTGGAAAGTTTACCTAGGCCCTCCACCATATCATCCACATTACCACCACCGATCACCCAAACCTAACCCAATTTTGTTTGAGTTGTGGCTTGTGTCTCCTAAGGTGTTTTGGCTACTTAGGGACGGCAACTTCAACTCCAACACCATGTATATTCCATCACTCTACTTCCACATTGCCAAGTGCATACCACCACCGCTTTCCACTACCACCATTTTGACATTTGACGCTGAGATTTTGAGTTCACGGTTTTTCCGTTTCCTAAGGTGTTTCGGCTACTTAGGGATGAGACTCCATCATCTTGGTTTCTACATCAAGAACACCGCCACTCATCATCGCCAAGGACGGTAACCTCCATATCATCTTGGTATCATGATATCCCTCCATTGTATATTCCCCTTGCTATTGCATTGATAACCTCATGCCCATTTTGCGTTACTTGCCTATCGAGACTAGCCATTTGAGTATTGCCGGCAACGTGACTTGTGCACATCAGTCATCATACTTCCCATAACATATATACCATATCATCGTGGTGCATATATTGGTATCATATCTTGTGTCACAAGTTTGTTCCCGCATATACACAATTGCTATCTTGGTTTGTGCATTGCGCAAAAGTGGCCATAGAAAAAGAAGAAGAAAATAAAGCTTTTAAGCAAAAGAAAGAGAGCAAAGAGCTTGTAAGCAAGTGCCATAGCATCATACCACATTGCATAAGATTGTCATATCCGATCATCTTGGATCATCTTGAGAGAAACACTGGGAACCATACATACATAGCATACTTGGGATAGAAAGTTTATCCATTTTGCATCTTATAGGTTGTGCACAAGTGTCGTATCCGCCAATAGAGCAATCGTGCTAGCGTCTCTCTTGAGTTGTGCAACATGAGCGTTTTCCGTGGATTCCACATTTTGTGCTCATTCCTTGGTTGCACGACCCCATTTATCTATTTGTGTGTGTGTTTCTGTGTAGCTTTCATTGCTATTGGTCCATTTGTTTCACTTGCGAATTTGTGAATCTCTTTCAACATTATTGACTCTTGCTAACATTTTGCATTAAATTTTTATGCCACTATCCTCACCGAGCTCCTCCATAAGCTTTACTTGTGTAGGTGTGAGAACCGACAAGGATTGGTACCAATAGTGCTATTTCATTGTCCGCATTTGAGTGAACTTGATTCATTGTCAACATCGGTCAAGGTACATTGGTATAAGTTCTTCTCTTTCTCCCACTCATATTTGCTAGAGTCTTGTGATGGATAGGCAAGGCATTTCCTCTCTGGTCTACGACAACAACGACGGCGTGAACAACTACATCACCAAAGCGTCAATCTTCGATCTACAACGACAAATGCAAGGCGCACAATCAAGATTGCGAGAGCGCATCGAGAACATCTCCATCGACATTCGTCACTCCGAAGCAAGGAGAAGGGACTACACCGACAAGAATATTTCCGCACATATAGAGGAGCAAGATGAAAGGATGGGGGAGATTAGAGCCTGGATCAAGTCTTCCTCCCCTTCGTCATCTTCAAGGCGGCGACATTCAAGGCACAAGTCTTTGGAGCGCGAAAGCGATGCAAGTGCAAATCGTCCTCGTCCACATCTACATGGCGACCACCATCACATTCGTGATCCACATCGTCAGGAAGGGCAAGTCACCTCCAAGCATCATGTGCACGACGACGACGAACGCCTACGAACTCAAGCACGACAACGACATCATCATCATGAAGATGCTCCACAAGCACAAATGGACAAGTCCCAACAAGCCCTACGTCACGCCAAGTCAAAGCTTCATAAGCACAAGAGAAGACCGCGAGACGAGCACCACCAAGACGGTGCTATGACTACAACAACCACTTCGGCATCTTCGCCAAGTGCTATCAAGGCATCTTCGCCTTTGGACGTACGGCATCTTCGTCTACTTCCCACGTGTACGCCTACATCAACTTCATCAAGTCGAAGGCGACTACCTACGAGCGAGGGCGACACTTCCATCTTCGGATGCCCCCCAAGGAAGATGGCCGAGCATGGGAAACTCCCTTCGGTCATGGAGACGAGCTATGAGGTGCCACATCATATGGACCTCCAACACCAAGACGGTGACAAGAAGGTCGAGCAAGGGCCATCCCCTTCAACCACGGCGACGAGCGCGAACCTCTTCTACAACATGAAGACGGCACCCATATTGGACTCATACTCCGAGTCAAGCTACGCGATTGCGCATGGAGACATTTGCACCTACACCTCTTCGACACCCACATATGTTGAGATGCCCCATTTGTCATGTGAGGAGAGCCACCACCCCATGAGAGAGATGAGTGACTCCACTATATGTGACATTGAGAGCATTTCCTTTGAGAGGATGAGTGTGACCACCACTAGCCCCACACATGAGAGCATGCCACACATCCTATGTGAGGTTGAGCGCCATTTGAGTGACTACACCAATCATATGAGTGAGAGCATCCTTGAGGGAGTGAGTGAGCCACAACACTTAGCGAGTGAGATAGTTGACACGGCATGTGAGGCCACTATGATTTCTAACGACTTAACCTCTACTCCTAGTGTGTTTACTTCTTTGGTGCTAGGTCTCCTACATGACGACATGTCTACTCTCGACGATTCTAACCCTCCAATGGAGACAACAATGGCCATGGTGGACAATGATGCACCCCCCACATGGTTCCATCAAGATGAAGATGACAACGAGTGGATCTTCAACACCTCACCTACAACACATGAGCGATGCTCCGAAGGTAACATAGGTGACGGTGCTTCTCTTGTCCCACTAGTGGACTCTCTTGACATTGATTGCTCCCATGATGTTGACCCACCTATTACCATGCTTCATGCTAGTGAGACTTCTTCATGCCTTGACTTACCTATTTATGATGAATATGATGATGAGCATGTTGAGTTGCCTAGTTGTGATGCTATGCTCCATAGGATATCATGTGAAAATTCTTTTGGTCACATCATGTTTGATAATCCTTTGAACTTGTCATATGCTATGAGTGAGATCTCCCATATTGCATCATTACAATCTCAACATAGTAACTATGCATGCCCCATTAAAATCAATCCCATTTGCACTTATGGCATAGATGACGAGACGATAGTCATTGGCTTTTGTTTTTCATGTGATGATATTGCCATGCTTCCTTTACATGATTTGTGCAATTCATCTACTATGTCATGCCATGATCACATTGTTCCAAATATACATTGTTTTGGATGTTGTCAATATTCTCCATGTGATGTTTCCACTAATGCTCATGAGGAGACCCCCATAGTTTCCTCATACATATTAGGAGATTTTGATGCATTCAATACTTTGCATGATTCCCATAACTGCGTGCACCATATGCATTCCATGAATAACAATGCTTTAGATATTGCTCGTGATGCATTACACAATTTGAGTCTCCATTATGACATGCATAACAACAAACCCATCATGATGGATGACATGTTTCTATATCACGCATCTCATTTATTTGAGCATTGGATATTTTGTGCTAACCGACACATGCCCGTGCGCATCATGATGGATGATGTGTACATATACCATGCACACACAATTTTCTCTTTGTCTTTGTTTTGTGTAGGTACTTATGAACACTCGTCAACCTCACAATCCCATGAGTTGACGAAACGAGCTCTTGAGAGCAACGACGCTTTGGGATCCCGTGGACTACCATTACCCCCGTTCCCTTCGCGCAAGGACTACGCGCATATCTTCTACTTGACTCTCACATGGCTATGGGCTATTTACCACTTGCCACATCATGCCCATACTATCATGTTCACTTTGCATGTTATGCCTCTTTCTATGCCTTTGCCATGCAATTTTGACCCTTGCTTGCACTTACATATGATTCACCATTATGCTACTCCTATGTGTATTTGCATGCTTGGTGGAGATCCTTTTGCTATTTCCATGTTTATCATGTGCCCCATGCTATCGATGCTTGTTGTGTTGGGAGAGTCATGATGACACATTGCTATTTACATATGGCTTCTCACCAATAGATTGATGATATTTTGCTCATATCTTGCTTTCATTCTTGTGATATGTCATGTGCATTATTCATGCCCACTATTTGCACACATGACATACTTCCCATTATTCCCTCTAGTATGTTGCATCTTCGCACTACTAGCATTCTTGACTTGTTCACTATGATTGCTTGCTATGTTGCATCACCCATGTTCCACTATTACTTGCTTTCTTGGGTTGATGACATATATGCTCATGCCTCTCACGTGATATATCTTGATCATTATCTCTTGTGTCCATTAGTTGCCTCTCTCATATCCACTTGTATTGAGTGCAACCATACTATGCTTATTGATCTTGGAGACTTTGACACTTTACTTGTGATGCATGCTTGTTTGATTGAGCATATTGTATTTGGTTGTTCTTGCATCATATGCCTCCATACTACGAAATGCTCCCTTGTACTCTCTTATGATGAGCATGATGCATACACTTGTTGGGTATCTTACCACACGAATGATAGGCTTTGCACTTCCGCTAACCTCATTTGTTTTTCTGAGTGTTTGTCATGTTCTTTCATTTTGAAGGATTCGCAAGGCATTACCGCCATGAGACATATTGGTTATGTGAAGGCATACATGATGTATCACTCCAACATCTTCGGGCACATTCATAAGGTGAACTCCTTCGCTTTGAGCCATCCTCAAGTTTACATATTGGATGGGTCACTCTTTCATTGTTGTTTCCTTCTTGTTGTCTACATGATACATCTCGTGAACGGAGGAGCGACATTGGAGATTGGCTACATGGACCTTCACATTGAGGAGCGCTCGCACTTATTGGATGCACCTTCGATCTTCCACTCATGCCTCGACATCGAGCTTTGGTACACCAACACCTGCATATTTGTTGATTGTGCTCATACATGTCATGCTCGATGGACTTATCATACTCACCACAAGTTTGCACCCTATGCATGGATTGACTCACATTATGATTGCCTTGTTGCATCTTGTATTCCCATGTCATCCATGATATATGAGCTTGTGCATTTCCTTAGCAAATTTGTTGTGATCTTCCTTGATGGCATATTCATACATAATGATCATATTGTCCACCATCAATTGCATGATAACATACACATGTTGAGCATCCATTGCCATATTCATGCTATTGATAAATCGTCTCACTATGACATCATTTTGCACCGTGGTTGCATTGATCATATTTACAACACATTTGTGTGCATAATGATTGCATTTCCTCCCATGAATGCTTTGCATCTCATTAAAGATCATCTTGATAAGCTTCATGCGCTTTGTCACAAGCAATCTTGCCGCACAGACTCATTCTTACATGATGGACACTTTGTGTGCGCTAACCATTGTATTTCCGAGTGTTGCTTGTGTTTGCTCTTTTTGCATGTCTATCATTCCGGCGACACCTTGGACTACTTGGATTGCGCCATGTCTTCAACTTCGTCCAACTACAAGTCCTTCCACGACAACCGTTTCCCTGGTGATGAGGATCACGATGCGAGGTCGGATCTTTCCCAAGGGGGGGGGATGATGCGGAGCATTCGACGTTCATCCCCATGTACACTCCAACTACTCTCCAAGCCCTAAGAGGACATATGACGAGACCTAGAATATACACCATTGGACACAAGGTACGACCGAGACGACCATGGAGAATCCAAGGACCAAGGCCAAGCATGGAAGAGAAGGAGGAAGAGAACCTAGCCGCTCCAGAACGAGCGGTACTACCGCCCACTCCAAGCGGTACTACCGCTGAAGCCACCCAACCGGAACAACCGGTCGACTACCGCCCAACAACCGCCCGAGCGGTACACCGGCCGACTACCGCCCAAAAACCGGCCACCATTCTGTGATCAAGCGGAGCAAGGCCGGTACTGCACCGGATGTACCGGTAACTCCCAAAAGACCGATACTACCGGCCCGACGACCGGTACAACCGCTGGGACCCCGACGTCCATCTTCAGAAGCCAGCGCCTGACCCCCTGTGGTAGTACCGCCTCCCACGACCGGTACTTCCGCCCTGCATGACTTACTAGCGGTACAACCGCCCCAGTGACCGGTACAACCGGCCTGTCTGCGCACAGTGTAACGGGCCGAGCCCATGTACCCCTTCGCCCTCACTTACCCCTTCGTGGCTCTAGACTATATATACTCCTCCACCTCCTCCTAGTTAGGTTAGCATTGGTTTAGCTCATGTTTGTGTGAGAGCCTTGCTCATCCACTTGGTTACTTCTCCTTGGAGCTCACGACCTCTTCGGAGAAGATCCCCCGAGCGGATTCAAGACCCCTTTCTAGGGAAGACCACCAAGACCTCCGTAAGGAGAAGAACGGTTCCTTTGTATCCTTACCTTTGTTGATTGTGGATCATATGTTACTCTTTGCTTCCGATGATCTAGCACTCGTGTGATTGATTCCTTGTCAGTTAAGTGATTTCTCCCTCGTTTTCCCCGTATTCCCCTTTGTGCTTCCGTGTGTTCTTCGTGATTCCCCGTAGGATCCCCTCCAAACGTGAAAGATCGTCCACATAGGGTTCCGCCCTACATCAGTACTGTAATGAACTCATTGTTTACTAATATTGGTGTTAAACCTACTGTATTCCAACTTCTCTATGGTTCATAACCCCCAATACTAGCCATAGATGCATCAAAATAAGCAAACAACACACGAAAAACAGAATCTGTCAAAAACAGAACAGTCTATAGCAATCTGTAACTCTCGAATACTTATGGAACTCTAAAAATCCTACCAAAATAGGAAGTCTTGGGAATTTGTCTATTTACCTACAGAAAAAAGAATCAACGCAAAAGCACATTTCTGTGAATTACTAAAATTATTTTCGTGCACGCAAAAGTTTTTGTTTTTCAGCAGAATCAAATTAACTATCACCGTAGGTTATCCTATATGTTCTACTTGGCACAAACACTAATTAAATCATGAAAACACATCTAAACAGAAGCTAGATGAAAATTTTATTACTAAACAGAAGCAAAAAGTAAGAAACAAAAATAAAATTGGGTTGCCTCCCAACTAGCGCTATCGTTTAACGCCCCTAGCTAGGCATAAAAGCGAGGATAGATCTAAGTAGTGCCATCTTTGGCATTCAATTCATAAGTAGCTCGCATGATAGATTCGTAAGGTAATTTAACTTTCTTTCTTGGAAAGTGTTCCATGCCTTTCCTTAATGGAAATTGGAATCTAATATTCCCTTCCTTCATATCAATAATTGCACCAATCGTTCTAAGGAAAGGTCTACCAAGAATAATAGGACATGAAAGATTGCAATCTATATCAAGAACTATAAAATCTATGGGCACATAATTCCTATTTGCAACAATAAGAACATCATTGATCTTTCCCATAGGTTTCTTAATGGTGGAATCCGCAAGGTGCAAATTTAAAGAGCAATCATCAAAATCATGGAAACCTAGAATATCACATAAAGTTTTCGGAATCGTGGAAACACTAGCACCCAAATCACACAAAGCATAGCACTCATGATCTTTAATTTTAAACTTTATAGTAGGTTCCCACTCATCATAAAGTTTTCTAGGTATAGAGACTTCCAAATTAAGTTTTTCATCATAAGATTGCATCAAGGCATCAACAATATGTTTGGTGAAAGCTTTATTTTAACTATAAGCATGAGGAGAATTCAACACGGATCGCAACAAGGAAATACAATGTATTAAAGAAAAATTATCATAATTAAATTCCTTGAAATCCAAGATAGTGGGTTCAATGCTATTTAAAGTCTTGACCTCTCCAATCCCACTTTTACCAAATTTAGAATCAAGATCTAAAAACTCTGAATCATTGTGACGCATTTTAACTAAAGTTGACTCATCTCCAGTTCCATCATTATTAAGATTCATATTGCAAAATAAGGATTTAATAGGGGACACATCAATAACTTTTAGATCTTCATCATTATTTTCATGGAAACTAGAAGAACACGCTTTTACAAAGCAATCTTTCTTAGCACGCAACCTAGCGGTTCTTTCTTTGCTCTCATCAATGGAAATTCTCATAGCTTTGAGAGACTCATTGATATCATGCTTAGGAGGAGTAGATCTAAGTTTCAAAGAATCAACATCAAGCGAAAGCCTATCAACGTTCCTAGCCAAACCATCAACTTTAAGCAATTTTTCTTCAAGCAAAGCATTACAATTCTTTTGAGAGATCATAAATTCTTTAACACTATTCTCAAAATCAGAAGGCATATTATTAAAATTTCCATAAGAATTATTGTAGGAATTTAAAACAAAAAAGAGGCTAGCCAACTCGCATGGAGAAGGCTCCCTCGATTTGGCCTTCGACAGCCGTCGGATCTGGCTTTCTGGCGTGTCTGAGCCGCCAGATCTTCACCTAGCTGTCAAACCCGATTTTCACCTCGCATTTGTTTTGACTGGCCAATGACGAGTGGGCTCGTCTCGCGCGCTTGTTGGCCGGGTTGGCGGTGGCCGCGTGCATGAGGTTTTGCCCAATCCGCACCCCGCATCCCGCAGCCAATCCATCCTCGCCTCGTCCCACTCCCGCACCAGCCACCACCCAAACCCTAGCCCCGTTTCCCCTTGATCCCTCCTCCTCGCCTCGCCACGGCCTCCGCCCGGAGCCTCGCCGCCGCCTGCGATTCCTCCCTCCTGCCCGCAGAGCCCATTGGGCTCGCCAACCCTAGCCCCAAACCCGCGCCCCTCACTGGTCCCTCCTCCTCCTTGTCAGGCCAGCACCTTCAGTTACAAGTGTCAAGCACCTTCAGTTAACGGACGGCCACGATCCAAGTCATCCAACGGCTCGCGCGGCTCGCCGTAGCACTATACCGTTTCGTTGTAACTGTAGCATTTCTTCCGTACTGTAGTTGTCATCCAATTGCCGGCTCAACTGCTATAAAGCTGGCGGCCCCTGGTTTGTAATGGATATGCGAATATTCTGAGAGTTCTCTCTTGATACAATCATACCTATTACAGTAATACAAACCCTAGCGGGGCTACTTTCCCCTTTCTTCTCCCATGAGATTCGCTGAAATTCTCTCGATTGGGGCCTTGAATCCCCTTAGGGCGTGACAATTGGTATCTAGAGCGTAGGTTTTCCTCAGCGGCGCGACAGATCGGAGCGGCGAAGGTGAATTCCCACCCTTCCCTCCCTTTCTCGTCGGTAGCAGCAGA
The DNA here is from genome assembly GCF_018294505.1 of Triticum aestivum. NCBI lineage: Eukaryota > Viridiplantae > Streptophyta > Magnoliopsida > Poales > Poaceae > Triticum > Triticum aestivum. Next base: position 309,434,697 of record NC_057813.1, on the reverse strand, counting down.
GTTGGTGGCGTTGGCGGCGGAGTAGGTGGCGCAGGCGGCGGTAGACCTATTCGACGGCAGCGCGTTGAGCCCGACTGGTTGCGTGAGCACAATGCTCACTCGGTAAAATCCCAAGTCGTGCGACGTGTGGTGCTGTTTCGGGGGCGATCTCGTCGGCGGCGGCAGACTGCGTGTTCAGATCCGGTTCCCGGCCAGACCCGGAGGTAAAATTCCCTTCTGAACAACTCCACCAAGATGGGGCGCGGCAAGGCCAGTTTGGACAAAGCTGAAGTTGCGGAACTCTTGGCCATGAAGGGTGAATTTCTGCAACACCGGGACGAAACCGCAGAGTTGCGGGGCGAAGTCGATGACCTGCGCAAGGACGTGCATGGCATCAGCCTCAAGAAGGATACCATGGTTTTGGTCATGGATGGGGTTCAGAAAGCCGTCTCCTCTCTGAATACACAGCTCGCGACCATGGCAGATGTACTCAAGTCCATGAAAATTGTAGAAACATCAGCGTCGACACAACCTGGCCAACCAGCGACTGAAAAACAGCTTCCAAACAGGGAAACAAGTGCACCAGAGGACAGACCGCTCACTGAAGAACTGCGAAAACGATTGGCACTTGAGCAGGCCAAAACCCGTCAGGTTGCTGCCCAAATCCCTTCCAATCTAGCGCCAATTCATGTCCCTATGCCCTCTGTTCCTCCAGGTTTTGGCACTACTGCTGTTCTGGATGTTCCGTCAGGCAATGCCACACCCACAGCGGCTTATAAAACTGCTCGAACGCCAAGTTTCAACAACTTTCAACTACCTGCGGTGCGCCAAAGTTGGGATGAATTTCCTAAACAGTATGAGCAAGAAATGAGAACTCAGTTTCTCAAGAGCATCACCAAGGGGCCTCGCATGGATTTCCCACGTTTTGATGGTGAAAACCCAGCCGGATGGATTCGTCAGTGCGACAAATATTTCCAGATGGCAGGGGCACCTGCGGAGTACAAAGTCAGCCTTGCTCAATTATATATGGTGGGAAAAGAAGATGTATGGCTGCGTCACTCGGGCATACTGAAGAAGCAGTTAACTTGGTCCCAGTTCTGTGAAGAAATACTTCATAGATTTTCATCAGCAAGTTCATATGATCTCACAGAGAAATTCACCAACCTGAAACAGAACACACTCACAGTGTCTGAGTACACAGATCAATTCGAAGAACTTATGGCAGAGGTGCAAGTAGAGAATCCCATAATGGATGAGAGTTGGTTTATTAGATGTTATGTTAATGGACTGAGGTCTCACATCAAGTTCCAAGTGCGCCCACTTAGACCAAGTTCACTCACTGAAGCCTACTGGTTAGTAGTGGATCTAGAAAAAGGGGCACCTGAGAAGAAGTCTTACAACTCATTTGCCGAAACTGGCAAAAATTCAGGCAGCTATCAGAAAACATATACTACTACTCCTGAAAAAGCTACTGAACCTAAACAACAGGTGTAAACCAAAGGGCCAGAGAACCAGGCAAATGCTGGAGATGTGGAGATGTGTGGTTTCATGGACACAAATGCAAACTTGCTCCTATTCTAAATGTACTAACAGGTGAAGAACCTACTGAACAACAAACTGAACAAGAAGTGTTAGAGGAGAACGAGTTAGAGGAGCAACCACAGACTGAAGAAAAATGCATGACCATATCTGCTCAGGCCATGTAGTCAGACAATGTCGATACCATTTCCATCTTAGTGCAGATTGGAGGTAAACAAGGCATTGCATTAATAGATTCAGGCAGTAATTCCACCTTCATCAACCTTAAGTTTGCTCTGACTACCAGTTGCACCATACTCAAGGACACCTCCAGGGCTGTAACTATTGCAGGAGAGGGTACTCTATGGTCTGGTGGTTTTGTACCCACCACCACTTTTATGGCAGGCAATACCAAGTTTGAACAACAGTTCAGAGTTCTTGACCTACCTGGTCATGATATGGTACTTGGCAACGATTGGATGGCCAGTCACAGTCCAGTTTCTTTCCATTACAACCCCAGACAAATAACTGTAATGCAAAACAAGCTTACACCTGTCACTATCAAAGCTTGTGACACCATAGCAGAAGCCACACCAATTGAAGCTGCTGAAGTGGATAAGCTCATGGCAGCAGGAGCCCCTGGCTTTGTCCTGCACCTCATAAGAGACACCACAATGAAAAAGCCTGACAATCATACCATTCCCCCACCTGTGGAAGAAGTAGTACAGAAATTCCCTGAAGTTTTCCAGGAGCCCAAGGGCCTTCCTCCCAAGAGATCACATGATCATAAAATTCCATTGAAGGAACAGGCCAAACCACCTAATTCTAGGCCTTACAGAGTGCCACATATGCAAAAGAATGAGTTGGAAAGACAAATTGATGGTATGCTCAGAGACAAGATCATAAGAGCTAGTGAAAGTCCCTACTCCTCCCCAACAATTCTAGTAATGAAAAAAGATGGTACTTGGAGAATGTGCATTGACTATAGGAAATTGAATGCTGTCATTGTCAAAAATAAATTTCCAATTCCTGTCATTGAGGATTTACTTGATGAACTACATGGAGCAACTTACTTCACCAAGTTAGACTTAAGATCTGGTTATCATCAAGTCAGAATGAGTGAAGAAGATATCCCAAAAACAGCCTTCAAAACCTACTTTGGCCACTATGAGTTTCTAGTAATGCCTTTTGGCCTTGCTAATGCACCTGGGACATTTCAAGCTCTGATGAACAGTATCTTTGGACCTTATCTCAGAAAGTTTGTGTTAGTTTTTTTTATGACATCTTAATTTTCAGCAAGTCATTGTCTGAACACATTGCTCACTTACAAATAGTGCTGCAACTGCTCAAAGAATACCAACTCTTTGCAAAAATGTCAAAATGTGTGTTTGGAGTTCAATAGGTGGAGTACTTGGGCCACATCATCACTGGAGAAGGGGTCTCCACTGATCCATCCAAAGTGGCAGCAGTTGCTGATTGGCCAATTCCCACTACACCAACACAACTCAGAGGGTTTTTGGGCTTATGTGGCTACTATAGAAGATTTGTCAAAAAATTTGGTACAATTGCAAGGCCATTGCATGATGTACTCAGAAAAGACAATTTCCAGTGGACACCAACACAAACCTAGGCCTTTCAAAATTTAAAACAGGCAATGATCAGTGCCCCAGTGCTTGCACTCCCAAATTTCTCTGAACCTTTCACTTTGGAAATAGATGCTTTTGGAACTGGACTAGGAGCAGTAATAATGCAACAAGGCAGACCCTTAGCTTATTACATCTCAACTCTTGGCCCTACCAATGCTGCTCTGTCAACATATGAGAAAGAGGCCCTAGCAATCATTGCTGCTCTCAAACAATGGAGACACTACTTCTTGGGCAATGACCTCATCATCAAGATAGATCACCAGAGTTTGCAGTACATGACTGACCAGAAAGTCACCACTAGGATCCAGCATAAGTTAATGCTGAAGTTGTTGGAATTCAACTTCACACTGCAATACAAGAAGGGCAAAGAAAATATTGTTGCTGATGCTTTCTCCAGAAAAAATTGCCTTATGGCCATGTCAATGGTGACTCCCCAATGGATATTAGCAGTGGAAGAATCATACACAAATGACAGGACCTGCCAAGCACTCTTGGAGAAATTACTGCTGGCTCCTGACCATTCCATCCATCAGAACACTCTGCATTCTGGAATAATAAGGCACAAAGGGAAAATTTATGTGGGCAACGACCAAGCACTCAGGACAAAGTTGCTCACTGCACTCCATTCCTCTGCCCTAGGTGGACACTCAGGTATGAAAGCAACATACCAACGCATCAAGCAAATCTTTTACTGGCCAGGACTCAAACAAGAGGTGGATCAATTTGTAGCTGCATGTCCTGTTTGTCAGAAAAACAAAGGGGAGAACTGCTCTTACCCTGGATACCTTGACCCACTACAACTACCTGACATGGTTTGGACTCACTTGAGCATGGACTTCATCGAGGGCTTACCAACATCCAATGGAAAAGATGTGATCATGGTTGTAGTCGACAGACTTTCAAAGTTTGCACACTTTATTCCCCTCTCACATCCTTTCACAGTCCAAACAGTAACACAAGCGTTCATTGACAATGTATTGAAGCTGCATGGGCCTCCCCTGGCCATAGTATCAGATCGGGATCGCATCTTCACCAGTCAGATGTGGCAAGACATATTCAAGGGGATGGGAACAGAGTTACGTTACAACTCTGCTTATCATCCAGAGTCTGACGGCTAAACTGAACGCGTAAATCAGTGCATAGAAAACTACCTGCGCTGCTTAACATCCACCAAACTCAAACATTGGGCAAAACACCTGTCTATGGCCGAGTAATGGTACAACACCTCTTACCATTCTTCTCTCAAAAAGACACCTTTTGAAGCTGGTTATGGATTTCCTCCTCCAAACATATGTGAGAATATCCTACCAGACAACATGACGGATGACGCTCTTCAGTTCTTTACTGACAGAGATGCATTGCTCCAACATCTGAAGAACAACCTGTCTGCTGCACAATCCCGTATGAAGAAGTACGCTGATCGCAAGCGTACTGAAAGAATCCTGGAAGTAGGTGACATGGTCTACCTCAAGATACAGCCATATCGGCTCAACGCATTCAGCTTGCGCACGCACATCAAACTACAGAGCAAATACTATGGCCCTTTCTGCATCATGGCCAAAGTGGGCGTGTGGCTTACAAACTGCTCCTGCCGGACAACACCAACATCCACCCAGTCTTCCATGTGAGCCAACTGAAAAAACATGTGGGACCGAAAGCAGTTCCTTGTACTGATTTGCCACTGGTACGCGCAGATGGGATGATCCAGACCGAACCTGTCATGGTCCTGGAAACACGTCAGGTACCACACAACAACTTGCCGGCGGTTCAATGGCTTGTATAGTGGGAAAACTTGCCACCTGATGAAGCTTCTTGGGAAGACGCGGCCTTCATGAAGAAAACGTTTCTTGCATTCTTCAAGGCAACCATCGACCGCTGGTTCAACCGCTAATCTCCTTGAGGACAAGTTCGTTTTTAGCAGGGGGTATTGTCAGGCCAGCATCTTCAGTTACAAGTGTCAAGCACCTTCAGTTAACGGACGGCCACGATCCAAGTCATCCAACGGCTCGCCCGGCTCGCCGTAGCACTATACCGTTTCGTTGTAACTGTAGCGTTTCTTCCGAACTGTAGCTGTCATCCAATTGCCGGCTCAGCTGCTATAAAGCTGGCGGCCCCTTGTCTGTAATGGATATGCGAATATTCTGAGAGTTCTCTCTTGATACAATCATACCTATTACAGTAATACAAACCCTAGCGGGGCTACTTTCCCCTTTCTTCTCCCATGAGATCCGCTGAAATTCTCTCGATTGGGGCCTTGAATCCCCTTAGGGCGTGACACTCCTTCCCTCGTCCGCCGCCTCGCTCCCTCGCTCTCCTCCCTCGCGCCATGGCCTTCGCCCTAGGAGCCCCGTCGCCTACTACTGCTCCTCCACCACCTCGCCTCTTTCTCCTCCTCGCCTTCCCTTCGCTCGCCCGCAGGTCGCTGCCGTTGGAGAACACAGGAGTGCGGGTCTTCAAGTTGGGGTGGTCAGGAGGGCTGCCCAACCTGACGGCGCATCCTCCTCCTCACAGCTTCGTCGCACGCGCACCTTCTTCTCCTCCCTCCTCCCTCCCTCGTCACTACTTCCACCAGTCCCCTCCCTCCCTCGTCCGTGGCCGCTGCTGCCGCACAAATCTCCTAGGTCAGGGAAAGGAAGAAGGCCTTGGCGAGTCAGCAGGGGTGGGTGGAGCGGCTGATGCGGATGGGGTCGACGGTTGAGGGAGGGTTGCCGACCAGAGCAGCAGGAGCAAGAGCTCGAGAAGGTTCAGGTTTGCCTCTAAATCCTCTCTCTCGCCCCCACTTTGTCTCATGCAGGGGTGCCACTTTGTCCCATCAATTGTATAGCCTCTAGCAATGCAATTTGATCTCAAGTGGTCACTGAGGCATTTGTATTGTTTGATTTGCAGATTGGATACAAATGGTTCAGCAAAGAGGGAGTGTGTAACCGCATCAGAGATTAGGCCATGGAGCAAGAGTGTGTGACTAGGTTGTGCAAATTTTTTCCCTAGAGGTATGCCTCCGTCTCGGTGGGACAAGGATCGACTATTCTGCCACATATTTACTTCCTTTGCTGCACAATAGTTAGATGTGTTGGGTGTATAGTTAGGGATGGCAATGGGTCGGTTTTGGGGCGGGTGGAGTTGGTCCAAATCCAACCCATGACCCATCTTCCCGCCCTCTGCCCATCCACCAAAGTACCCATGGGCACAACTTGTGCCCATGCCCAAATCCACTGGATACCCAGATACCCATGGAGCTTCATGGGCATAGAAAAATCAGCATGAAGACTTCCCAGAGAACAAATCAAAACAGAAGTTGCATAAATAAAGTACGTAGCATATTTAAATTCAAATGCACTACCAACATTATGTGCACTAGTAATTGGAGACCCATCCGACTGTCCACATGAGCACACTTGGCTCCGAATTAGTCTTCAGTAATGATGGAGTCATTTTCATCCTGACATATGGTCCCATGTGTCATAAGGTTATCCACTGGATATCCATGGAGCAGAAATTGTAACCATGCCCAACCCGACCATTCGCGGGTATCCAGATCCATGGATCCATGGGCGGAAATGCGCTCCATACCCTTGCCCAACCGGGTCGGGTATCCACGGATATCCAGATCCATGGATAAAATTGCCATCCCTATGTATAGTCCTGATTCCGTAAAAAGAGAATACACAGTCCCATCCGATATGTTGAGTTTGGAGGGCCCGATGGTGGTAGTTATCATGTTGTGTCTGTTCCATGATTTCTTCAAATGGTTTAGGTGTACATCTAAGGCCATTTGCCGCCTCCTTAATTTCTGGGTCTGCCTTATGCAGAAATTCTCTCATTGTTAGATTGGTTTGCTGCCTCCTTAATTTGATCTAAAGTGTCACTGAGGCCTTTGTATTCTTTGATTCTTTGATTTGCTGATGGTATTGGTTTAGATGTTTCGTTTTGCTTTCGTTTGTAGACAGCAGAGGAACCCCTCCTGGTCGAGCCCCCACCCTATCCTCTCCACCTTTAGAGGAGAACCCCATGAAAGCTAAAAGTTTGTGGAGGAGTGTTGGCACAGGTGAGCATCTTCCTATTTTTCTTCATCTTTTCCTCAACTTCCATGGTAACCTATGATTTTTTCCTTCCAGTTTTTTAGAGGGTGTTTCGGACTCAAGATTGATCTGGTAGTGCACGTGGTATTGTTTGCCATGACCAGGAATATCTGATCTGCGCCATGACAATATGGGCTTGCTGCAGCCAGGCAGTTCTTCAGAGTATGGTGCTTCGATTTGGTTCCTGTGGTGGTATCTTCTCTCCCTTCTCCCTCCTTTTATTTCTTACTTATGCTTTGATGCTTTAATATGTTGTATTGGCTTAAATTATGTACTTAGTTGAGTCCTACTTGCTTATTGAGATGAACCATTTATAAACTTGTAGTGTTAGTTTCAGAACCCTATCCTCTCCACCTTTAGAGGAGAACCCCATGAAAGCTAAAAGTTTGTGGAGGAGTGTTGGCACAGGTGAGCATCTTCCTATTTTTCTTCATCTTTTCCTCAACTTCCATGGTAACCTATGATTTTTTCCTTCCAGTTTTTTAGAGGGTGTTTCGGACTCAAGATTGATCTGGTAGTGCACGTGGTATTGTTTGCCATGACCAGGAATATCTGATCTGCGCCATGACAATATGGGCTTGCTGCAGCCAGGCAGTTCTTCAGAGTATGGTGCTTCGATTTGGTTCCTGTGGTGGTATCTTCTCTCCCTTCTCCCTCCTTTTATTTCTTACTTATGCTTTGATGCTTTAATATGTTGTATTGGCTTAAATTATGTACTTAGTTGAGTCCTACTTGCTTATTGAGATGAACCATTTATAAAGTTGTAGTGTTAGTTTCAGAATTTGAAATGACACTGTTACCTTCAGAGTTTGAGATGAACTGTTTTCAGAGCGTATATGGAGAGGCCAGAAGCAGCAGGGGTCGGCGGAGTGGCGGATGTGGTCGACGGAGCAGCAGCGGTAGGAGCAAGGAGCTCGAGATGGTTCAGGTTTGCCTCCACTTCCTCTCTTGTTCATTGGTATACAGCTAGGTTGTTATATATAAAAGTTGTTCGTTGTTATACAGCTAAGTTTGTGCGGCATTTTCCATTGTAGGAAAAGTGCCTACAGAGATTTCAGAACTAGATAGATGTGTCTTATGATAGTATTGCTAAAGAACATCAGGTATGAGTAGATGGCACTGCCGCTTATGTGTTTGATTTTTGTTTGTTGTGATATTTCGGGCACCCCATATTGTTGTGATGTAAAATGAACACACAATATTCCTGTTAAAATATGGATACAAGCCTTGTTCTCTGATTATAAGGTTGTCCAATGCTGATTGACACTATATACGCGGGCATTGCATGATTTGTTTTCATGTATACTTCCTCTCTTGTTTTATCTGATTTTGTTGGCAAAACAATTGCAGATTTCTCCATTAGCTTATCTGATTTAGGGTGTAGATTTTCTCTCTTGTTTGATCTGATTTTGTTGGCAAAACAATGGCAGATTTCTCCATTAGCTTATCTGAGTTGGGGCTGATTGTCCTCTTGTGATTCCTATTCATGGCCTTGCCGTGGGAGATTGCAAAATTGAAGCAAATTAAGAGTGAAAAAATAGCAGTAGCAATGCTTGGGCTGTAAATTAATGGTTGAACAAAATCTATGGTTGATATGTAGTTTAGTCATGGCTGATATGAACTTTTCTGTTATTATTTCTGGATTGTTCAGTAAAATGAAAGCTCACGGTGTGGCATGTCACCTCCCTTGCACATATATTTGTACCCAATTTAGACCATCAGTAGAACTGTTTATATTGTAACTTGGATGTGGATAAGGCTTTATTTTCTTACTAATTGGTTATGTTTTCTATTGTCCTCAGATAATTCAGCGGTTCTTCCTTCTTAGTATCAATGAATAGGTTGATTACAGAATATATTTGAAGATTGCAGCAGGCACAAAATGCTCGGCAAACAAAAATAATTAGGTAAGATGAGAACTGATTGATCTGATTCCTTTCCCTAGATTAATTGGTTGGCAGTCATATATCATCATGTACATTTAATATTGACTTGAACTTTTGGTGTGGTCATGTAGCTTTGAGGTTGCCTAGAGAGAGACCACTCTCGCATCATTAGGTGCCGCCCACAAGGATCTCCCGCGGCGAGGCATGCACACCTATGCCACATCATTACATGTAAGTCTGTTCCCTTAATAGTTCTCTTTCACAGCTGCACGTGTGATATTTGTAGTGGGATCTGGCCACTTTACTATATTTTCTTGGTATGGATGATGTTAAAGAGTGAGCTACCCATCGCTTCTCATTACTAACTATAATCAAGAAATACACGTGTTCATGCCATAAAAGATGGATATGTGTTAAGCCATTGTCATGTCATGTGATCACTTGCAGAACAACTATATAGTTATGTTGGGATTGTAAAGTGGAAACGATAGAAAAGCTACAACTCTTCTGTGAGTGTCGTTTGATTATTTACTTTTTCAAGTAGTGTGGATATACTTCCATCAGGATATTAAGTATATGCAAATTTTTAAAATGGGTTTTGGTATCCCATGTTTGTCAGATCCTCATATGTTGCTGACAGTTTATAATTTTCTGTTGTTTCTACCAAATGTGTGTGCTATGACATTTTGTAAGGCTAGGCATATTTCTTTTCTTTATAATCCAGTGATGAACTAATTGTCTTAGCTATATGGTGAATCTCGATTATCCCCCGAGGAGCGAGGCTTGCAGCCCCTATTTGGGTTTATGCAGATTGTTGCAAAATGTGATTATTTGGGTTTATGCAGATTGTTGCAAAATGTGATTATTTGGGTTTATGCAGATTGTTGCAAAATGTGATTTCTAAATGTTGTTATGTTCCTTGCTTTCTCCATCTCCACCCCCTACATCCTTGATGAACTAATTGAGATATGCAAATTAAGTGCCATGGATCAGTTGCAAGTGGTCATGCATCGTCCTTGTCAATTTTAAATGCTCGACTCCACTTTCATTTTCCTATGGTATTTAGTATTTACACTTGCATAGGGCTTTGGCCTATTTCATTTGAACCTACTCCCCGTTCCCTACTATGTTTCTATTCCCAATGATCAAATCTTACTTTCCTTTTGTGTGTGTTCTGCTCTGCTTGTATTAGCTACTGTTAGTTGATGCTAATTTTGTTGTCCTTTTTTGTGTGCCCAGGTGACCAGGCGCATAGGAGAGCTGCATACATTTTGTATGGATGTATATAGTTGCACTATACTGGTATGTATGTCAGCTGCAGTAGCTTGCCAGTTAGTCCTTGGTGAAGGTAATTTGAACCTATGCTCAGTTCCCTTCTATGCGCGTTTGAATTTTTTGATAGGTGAAAAATCCTTTTGTAACTCTAAGAAGGTTCTAATTGGATTGGCCAAAAAATGAGCATAAATATAATGATAAGGTGCACACAAATTGGAGTCTTAGATTAATGGTCTGAATATAGCCAAGAAATATTCCTGCTAGGCTGTTGTTTAAGTACTTACGAAACAATATCAGAGGGATGCAACGGCTAAAATATGTAGGGTTTGTGAGCTTGGAGCAAGAGATGCGCTGATCATCTTTTATGTACCTTCCTAATTTTATTAAATGATAAAATTGTTGGAAAAGAGTATGATTAGCCTACTGATTCTGCAGTGCTTAATATGATTATTATTGCAAAAGAGCATGAGAACATCCCATATGGTTTACTACATTCACATGCATCTTAGCAGCATCACGTGATTAAGCTCATACAATTTGAAATTTCTTATTTGTGGATTCATGCCTAGGCTACATATGACAGATGCATTCTAACCTATAAGGAGGCTGGCCAACTTGCCTCCACAGAGCTCCCACGACTGGGCCCTTTCTGACTGTCCGATCACGGTAAGTTTCCCACCTCTTCTCCCCTAGCCGTTAGATATTGAATGTATGTTTTACCGCATTTCTCTTTCCACACGTGTATGACCAGTGGGCCAGTTCATTGGTGGGTCCGATGTTTATTTATTTAGTGCCAGACATTGTGATTTGGAACATTGCAGAGCAATAATTGACAGAAGTATTAGATGAGTTTGGGCAGGCATGGTTGTCTATGTAGTATTTTCACCATTAGGTTTCCATTGCTCGACTCCTGATGGCATGATGCCTCATTTAGATTTTCTTATCTCGATGTGTTTGTAATGTATTCAAAAAATTAGTTTGCTTTTTTTTGCTCCCTGGAGAATGCATCCTCAATTAGTATGATAGCGGTCAAGCAAAAATGGCTTACTACTGATACCGATATAACTTCGATTACTCCTACTTTGCTGTTTTATTCTTTCTGGACTTTATATAGGATTTATCATTTTCAGTTGATGCACTATGAATGAAATATTATATGTGAGGGAACATGAAACTTGCAGATCATGCCATGTTTTAGCGCTCATGGAGTTCCCGTGATATACGTTGAGTCTGGTGATCCTTACAAAACATATATGGAAGGCTATGGATCTTATCATGGATGAGCTCGAAAATATATTAATTTCAAATCCATATATACATCACACTCATACCCGGTATGTCACATAACCAACTTCAGTTGTCCTTGGCTTGTGAATTCACCATCCAAATATTTTTCTTTTATTGGAGAGCACGTAAAATATATGGAGAATCAAAGGTGAATGTAAATGAAACACTCCCTGTGTGTCTGCATGCACATGATCAGTACCACCATTTTCCTTTGTAGTAATGCTAGGATACAAAGGTTACTTGTAATCAGTTTTTGGCCATTTCATACCTATGTCTTCAAGATTCTGTTCTGGTTTAGAATATTCAATTAAGTTCAGTTTGGTGACTTTGGTCTGCATTTGTCCCAGATTCTGTTCTGGTATAGAATATTTAGTTTAGTTTGATCTGCATTTGTCCCAGAGGGCGAGTGTTTACAGGTCCAGTGCTTATGTCAGTTATTAATTAGTCAGTATTTTGTTCTGATGTAGAATATTTTAGTTGGTCTGCATAGGTCCAGTGCTTATGTAAGTTATTATTTAGTCAAGACTCTGTTCTGATGCAGAATATCTAATAACTTGCCACTTCAGTTGTTTCTGCAAACTAAAATTCGAACTTTAAAACTGATCGAGCCATAGTTTTTGCAGCAAGAATACCATGACTTCTTTTATCTCCTTTTCGAGCTAGAACACTCGGCTATCGTGATTTTTCTTTTTTGACTTTCCATGACTGGACAAAATGTATGTTGCGGAGAAATTATAAATCGCCTTACAAATTGTTGTAATGTTGTGCAGAAACTGAACAGGGACAAGAACATGCAATTATATGTTGTGGTAGATTTCAAAAGAGACCCATGGCCCAGAGTAGTTTTGCACAAATGAAGGATATCAGACAGACCCATGGAGCAAGAGATCCTCTTTGTCAGGGCCACCTTACTTGTATGGCCTCAAGCTCAGGGGACCCTTCTAACTAAGGTGGTTATTACTTGCTGATTTGAACCTAGAATAGAATGTCATTTCGTGCTTGTCAGTAGGATCTCATGTTTAATCTATAGATCTTTTTAGTCAGTGTATTTGCAAACCAGTTGCGAGTTAGTACCTAGGAAAATGAACATTTTTCGACCTCATATTTGCATATCAGTATCCTTGTCTAATTTAAGATTACTTTTCTTATCATGAAGAAGATTTGTGCTGCTGCCGCATTCTTCAGTTTCTGGTGTTTTAGATGTTAGTTCATTGTTGAGATAGTTTTGGTATGTCCGTCTTTTGGAAAATATGTATTTTTTGTTTTCTGGACGTTGTTGCAGATCCTATGCACCTGCCTCCTTCCTCTAGGCACGTGAAGGCTAACATGAGGAGCTGACGAGCTAAACAAGGAGCTGGAGCAGGATTGTAGGAGGGAGGTACACTAGGGGCTGGAGCAGGACAACCATTGTTTCAGATCCACTTGACTCATCCCAAGTGGTTGCAATGTCTTCTTATGTAATTTTTATTTACACACATAATGATAAGAGACTTATTTTTTCTGAATGATTAGGTTCATAGTAGTTTAAAAAAGGATACAAAAATATGAAAATAAGAGCTTCCATTCATAAAATTTGTACAAAATGTCCCTTTCCATAATGAAGTTGGTTTCTAATCACACACATGTACTGCTACATGATCCTATACGTGTTGTCTGAATTAAGTGAAAGGATATTGGCATTTTCTCTCCCGGTTAATCAGGACTTATTGACAGGGACTTGGGATAATTGAACTTAGAAGGTTTTCTATCTTATAATATGATAATGCAGGCTTCCTTACCTTGACCAGAAATTTAGCATTTTGTTGTTGCTCCTTACCATGCAATGTGGCTTCAGCACCATTTTTAAAATATAAGCCATCATTTGTCCCGGTCCTTATCAAGCAGTTCCTTATCAAAGGGGATTTTGATGTTCTTACTGAAACAGAGGACTTGAATTGATGATTTCTAGGATTAGTAAACATTAGCACAATCCTGATTATCCAGTTGAGAAATCTTATATTTTAATTGCGATAGGTAATGTAGACTGCAAGAGTTGTCTTCTAAGTTTTGCAAATTCTTCTGTGAGTAGCTAATGCTGTTTAGAAATTTTGATTTCCCATTTTGTTGTAGCTCTTCATTTTTTGTCACTGGTTTACATTTATTTGTATCTTTCTCATTCTGTTCATAGCATTTTGTCATGTTTCTTCCTTTTTATAGAGATATTTTGATGTTGTGTCAAGAAGTTTGGCTAATTGACGGCTCAAATGATTGCAAGCATATGATCTTGTCAGCTCGAGTGATTGCAGGCGTATCGACTATAGGCAAACGTACAGACATAGAAGATTTTTTGTTTTGGTTAAATTGCAGCCAAGCTACTTACATACGACTCTTATCTGGGCATCTGAGAATTCCCAAACGGTGTATGCTTCTGTTTTAGCCTGATTTACGTTTCTACTATAGATGTAGCTCTATGACAGTACAAACTTTTTGCACTATTGAATAGAAGAACGTTTATGCTTCAGTGTGGCTACTGGCTTGGTAGACAGGCCCTGTCGTGGGACAAGAACCTGATATTGTTGTTTTTTATGTTGGAAGAAATGATGGTTTGATCCATGTGCAATTGCATTGGTTATTTCTCAACCGGTGCAGATCAAATTTATAATTATATTGACATGCCCCCTGTGCTTCCTGTTATTGGAGTTGCCTAATTATTGTTATCTACTCCCTGCGATCCATAATAAGTGTAGTGGTTTGAACTACAACCACGACACTTATTTTAGATCAAAGGGAGTACCATTTCTTCCTTCTGTACTATACTCATTATTCTAAGGCACTATGCAGGACTTCAGAAGATTAACATTTCCAAATTCTACTGTCGAGTTGTATGGTCTATACATCTTATACAAATATGATTTTTTTTTCAAACTCAGGTTTCTCAATGTGATAACCATATTTTCAACTAAAAAAATGCTTCCTTAACAGGTCTATACATGTTATACAAATATGATTGTTTTTTCAAACTCCGATTTTTCAGCGTGATAAACATATTTTCAATATAATATGTTTTAACACACAGGCTTTCTATTACCAATTATACGAATGATTGTTTTTTCAAACTCAAATTTTTTAGCGGGATAAACATATTTTCAATATAGCATGATTTAACACACAGGCTTTCTACTACTAATATTGAATATGTCCTTAACACATGGGCTGTTGATATGTATTCTAATACCTGTGTGGGCGGGCTAAATAACATATGGGATATTCTAATACCTCTTGATCCCTATATCTCCCTATATGCACAACAAAGACATGTTTGTTTTCTTAAGTTTCTTATTTTCCCCCTTTTTTTTCAGGAAAAATATGCATGGCTAGGTTTCTCATCATGATAACCATGTTTTCAAACTTGGTAAAAAATACAACCATGCCAATTTTACTCTCTCATCATAATGGCCATATTTTCAAACTGAACATATTCATATTATGCAAAGTTTTCCTTTTCCCAGACTATTTAACAACGTAATAAACATGTTTACAAAATAGCATGATTTAGTTGAAGGTTCTTGCAGCATGAAATTATTTTCATCGACAACATGTCTTCAGCAAGTCTCTGCGTCATTTGGCGCAACGGGTCAACTAGTTTCCATAATTATTAGAGGAATTACTAGGGAACGGTCTAGGATTAAAGTTTCCTCTATAAGCATTATTACCAAAATTATTACTACCAACAAAATTCACATCCATGGATTCATTATTATTATCAATCAAAGTAGACAAAGGCATATCATTAGGATCAATAGGAGCACTCTTAGTAGCAAACAATTTCATAAGTTCATCCATCTTTCCACTCAAAACATTAATTTCTTCTATAGCATGCATTTTTTGACTAGTAGATCTTTTGGTGTGCCATTGAGAATAATTAGCCATAACGTTATCAAGGAGTTTAGTAGCTTCTCCTAAGGTGATTTCCATAAAAGTGCCTCCCGTGGCCGAATCTAAAAGATTTCTAGAAGCAAAATTCAATCCGACATAAAATTTTTGTATGATCATCCATAAGTTCAAACCATGAGTAGGGCAATTGCAAATCATTAATTTCATTCTTTCCCAAGATTGGGCAACATGCTCATGATCAAGTTATTTAAAATTCATAATATCGTTCCAAAGAGAGATGATCTTAGCGGGAGGAAAATACTTAGAGATAAAAGCATCCTTGCACTTATTCCATGAATCAATACTATTCTTAAGCAAAGACGAAAACCAAATTTTAGCATGATCTCTAAGTGAAAATGGAAATAACTTCAATTTAATAATATCATTATCCATATCTTCTTTTGCATATCACACAAATCAACAAAGTTATTTAGATGGGTACTTGGAATGTCTTAACTTGAGCGAAGACCTCCCCGGCAACGGCGCCAGAAATCCTTCTTGCTACGTCTTGAGCTTGCATTGGTTTTCCTTGAAGAGGAAAGGGTGATGCAACAAAGTAGCGTAAGTATTTCCCTCACTTTTTGAGAACCAAGGTATCAATCCAGCAGGAGGCTCCTCAAAAGTCCCACGCACCTACACAAACAAACAAGAACCTCGCAACCAACACAATAAAGGGGTTGTCAATCCCTTCACGGCCACTTGCAAAAGTGAGATCTGATAGAGGTAATATGATAAGATAAATGTTTTTGGTATTTTTATGATATAGATTGGAAAATAAAAGATGCAAAATAAAAGTAGATGGTAAACATATATGATAAAAGATAGACCCGGGGGCCATAGGTTTCACTAGTGGCTTCTCTCAAGATAGCATAAGTATTACGGTGGGTGAACAAATTACTATCGAGCAATTGATAGAAAAGCGCATAGTTATGAGATTATCTAGGCATGATCATGTATATAGGCATCACGTCCATAACAAGTAGATCGAAACGATTCTGCATCTACTACTATTACTCCACACATCGACCGACTCCTGCCTGCATCTAGAGTATTAAGTTCATGAAGAACAGAGTAACGTAGTAAAAAGATGACATGATGTAGAGGGATAAACTCATGCAATATGATATAAACCCCATCTTTTTATCCTCAATGGCAATAATAGAATACGTGCCTTGCTGCCCCTGCTGTCATTGGGAAAGGACACCGCAAGATTGAACCCAAAGCTAAGCACTTCTCCCATTGCAAGAAAGATCAATCTAGTAGGCCAAACCAAACTGATAATTCGAAGAGACTTGCAAATATAACTTAATCACACATAAAAGAATTCAGAGGAGATTCAAATATTTCTCATAGATAAACTTGATCATAAACCCACAATTCATCGGATCTCGACAAACACACCGCAAAAAGAGTTACATCAAATAGATCTCCAAGAAGATCGAGGAGAACTTTGTATTGAGATTCAAAGAGAGAGAAGAAGCCATCTAGCTAATAACTATGGACCCGAAGGTCTGAGGTAAACTACTCACAACTCATCGGAGAGGCCTTGGAGATGATGTAGAGGCCCTCCGTGGTTAATTTCCCCTCCGGCGGAGCGCCGACGGAGGCTCCAAGATGGGATCTCGCGGATACAGAAGGTTGCGGCGGTGGAATTAGTTTTTCGTGGTGCTCTTGGATGTTTTCAGGGTACGTGGATATATATAGGAGGACAAAGTAGGTCGGTGGACGCTCAAGGGGCCCACGAGGGTGGGGAGCACGCCCAGCCCCAGGGGGCGTGCCGGCACCCTCGTGGCCGCCTCGTCTGTTGCTTGACTTCCACTCAAGTCCCCTAGATTGCGTTTGTTCCAAAAAGATCGCTCCCGAAGGTTTCATTCTGTTTGGACTCCGTTTGATATTCCTTTTCGTTGAAACACTGAAATAGGCAAAAAAACAGCAATTCGGGCTGGGCCTCCGGTTAGTAGGTTAGTCCCAAAAATGATATAAAAGTGTAAAGTAAAGCCCATAAACATCCAAAACGGGTAATATAATAGCATGGAACAATCAAAAATTATAGATATGTTGGAGACGTATCAGTGACAAACATAACCACGCCCGGACTGAAGACCGCAGACAAACTCCATCCGAGCTACGTCGCGACTTGGCTCGATATAGAGGCGCCGCACACCCCATTTGCTTCACTGATGAAGTAATGGAACATGAATTCTCGGAAGGGTTTAAACCCGTGAACATCAAATCATATGATGGGACAACAGACCCCGTGGTATGGATTGAGGATTTTCTCCTCCATATTCATATGGCCCGCGGTGATGATCTTCACGCCATGAAATACCTCCCGCTAAAACTCAAGGGACCTGCTCGGCACTGGTTAAACAGTCTTCCCGAAAACTCAATTGGCAGCTTGGAAGACATGGATGACACTTTCCTCGACAACTTCCAGGGTACAGATGTCCGACCTCCGGATGCCGACGACTTAAGTCACATAGTTCAACAGCCCGGAGAATCAGCCAGGAAATTCTGGACCAAGTTCTTAACTAAAAAGAATCAGATCGTCGACTGTCCGGATGCCGAAGCCCTAGCAGCCTTTAAACATAGCATCCATGACAAATGGCTCGCCCGACACCTCGGCCAAGAAAAGCTGAAGCCCATGGCAGCTCTCATGACGCTTATGACCCGCTTCTGCATGGGCGAGCATAGCTGGCTAGCCCATAGCAATAACAATACAAGCAAACTTGGCACTTCTGAAGCCATAAATAGCAACAACAAGCCCCGACGCAACAAACACAAGCGTCGAAGAAACAGTGACAACACCGAGGACATAGCGGTCAACGCCGTGGCTCTAAGTCCGGTCAGCGGAAGAAGCCATATAAAAGAAACAATCTGGGCTCGTCCACCTTGGACCGCATACTCAATCGTCCATGTCAAATCCATGACACTCCTGATAAACCAGCCAATCATACCAACAGAGACTGTTGGGTTTTTAAACAGGCCGGCAAGTTAAATGTCGAGGACAAGGAGAAGGGGTCGCAAAGTGAGGACGATGATGAGGAGCCCTGGCCACCGAACATAGGGGGACAGAAGAAGTTTCCCCCCAAGTTAAAATGCTAAACATGATATACGCTACCCACACCCTCAAGAGGGAGCACAAGCGCGCGCTCAGGGACGTCTAGGCGATGGAGCCAGTCGCCCCAAAGTTCAACCCATGGTCGTCCTGCCCGATCACCATCGATCGCAGGGACCATCTGTCCAGTATCCGTCATGGCAGTTCAGCCTCACTGGTCCTCAACCCAATCATTGATGGATTCCGTCTTACACGAGTCCTCATGGACGGTGGCAGCAGCCTGAACCTGCTCTATCATGATATAGTGCGCAAAATGGGTATTGATCCCTCAAGGATCAAGCCCACAAAAACCACCTTTAAAGGAGTCATACCAGGTGTAGAGGCCCGCTGTACGGGATCAAACGCACTGGAGGTGCTCTTCGGATCCCCGGACAACTTCCAAAGAGAAGAGCTGATCTTCGATATCATCCCCTTCTGCAGTGGCTATCACGCACTGCTCGGACGAACCGCATTCTCTCGATTCAACGCGGTGCCACACTACGCTTATCTCAAGCTCAAAATGCCTAGACCACGCGGTGTCATAATAGTCAATGGAAACACGGAACGCTCCCTTCGTACTGAGGAGCACACCACTGCCCTCGCAGCAGAAGCACAGAGCGGCCTTTTCAGGCAGAACCTTAATTCGGCGGCCAAGCTCCTGGACACTGTCAAACAAGTCCGAACTACTCTGCAGCAGGACAGTCCAGCTCGTCAAGAGCTTGACTAGCAATTCAACCTCCATCCCAGTCCCGACCAAACAGCGGCATTCGTACCGCGTGTACATAACTACGCACTCAAAGTACCATGGGCATAGACGGAGGCATAACTAGATCGTGGTCCATAATATGGCTCAACCTCCCCTGGACCCGCATGCTTTCACTTTTTCTTTTTCTTTTCAGGTTTTTTTTTTACAGGCCTTTCTTGGTGGCCTGATTGTCGGACGTATCAAAGGACGGATACACCAAGATGGCAAGAATCATTTACGTATAAGGGAATTTCCAGGTGGTCTCTTTTAATGATCGTTATGCCTGTTTTAAGGACCCGCACGAAGCTCTCCCTTGGTCGTGGCATGTTAGATAGCCCTGTTTCTTACCGCACTACTTGTACAAATACGCTTTGACGCATTAATCAAACTCTAATGGAAAATATCTTGCGGCCCAATTTCTGCGGCATTAGCCTATTGCTTCATTTTTCTTTTTTTGATATTCTTATCAATTGCACTCGTACACTCTGTTATGCCTTAATTCACCAAGGGCTTCATTACGCCCCGTACTACGGTAGCAAAGTTCGAACACTTTTTTACAATATAGTTCGACACCCTGAACTTTAGCATTATATGCATCGGCTCCGAATCATGTCTTTGGTCAATAGTTGGGTTGCCCGGCTCCTATGCTTACTACCTTACGTTCCGCTATATCGGCTAGGGTAATAAAGGGAGGACTACTGCAATTGTGTCCTAGTTCATCCGGGTGAGCACCTCAGTAGAGAAAGCCGAAAACTGACTATCATGATGCGGCATGAGCCGGTCAGCTGTTCGAGAAGTTACAAATCTTTTGCGATTTGTTCCCGCATTATGCGATGAATCGGTTTTTATCCGATCAGGTGTTTACAACACCCCAAGTTTGGACTTACGAATACTAGGGGCTGCGCCTAAATTTCTATTGTCAAACTCCTATGGCTAAGTGAGGGTGATAAAGCCACATAGTGTGATTGCCTGGTTCGTTGCGCTAAATACCTCCTTTAAGGACCAAACTTTGGAATAGAGAGTGTTTAAATTCATCCCGAACACCCCCGTACTACCTTGGGGGCTGAAGCCGACAACTGCCCAACTCTCAGATTTAACAAAACGGCCGCACAGGAGGTAAAATTTTAAATAACAGGCATTATAATACATAATGGCTCTGTTTTCATAATACAGGAAGGGATAGGATGACATGAATGTATTCATTCAAAGATAATATCCTTAGCACATTGCTCCGTCACAATGCGGGATCCCTCCAGGACATCGTTAAAATACCGCTCGGGCGTGCGGTGCTCCTTTCCCGTGGGCGGTCCCTCGGTCGCAAGCTTCACGGCGTCCATCTTCACTGACTGTAGCTTGACTCGGGCGAAAGCCATTTGCGCGTCTTCGATGCAGACCGACCGCTTGATGGCATCAAGCCGAGGGTAGGCATTGACCAGCCACTTCACGAGCTCGAAGTAGCTGTTGGGTATGGCTTCGGCAGGCCATAGCCGGATTATTAAATCCTTCATGGCTAGTTCGGCCACCCTATGCAGTTCGACCAGCTATTTTAGCTGATGGCTAAAGGGCACTGGATGTTCTGGCGCAAGGTATTGCGACCAAAATAGCTTCTCCGTGGAGCTCCCCTCTTCGGCTCGGAAGAACTCCGCAGCATCTGAAACGCTGCGCGGCAGATCCGCAAACGCCCCTGGAGAACTCCAAATTCGGGTCAGTAAGAGGAACCTTTTCTTCACATATTTGCTCTGCATAATAAAGACCTTACCCTCCGCGATTTTTCTGGCCTCCTGGACTTCCTAGAGGGCGCCCCGGGCTTCAACCCGGGCATCGTGTGTGCTTTGGCGGGCCTTGGCAAGTTCGGACTCTTGATCCGCAATGTCGCGCTCCAAGGACTCGCATTTCTTCATGGCGTCCTGGAGCTCCTGCTGGACCTCACCAACCCTGGCCTCATGCTTTTCACGAGCGGCTTGTTCCTTGGACGCTCTCTCCTCGGCCTCGGCCAGTGCCTTTTTAAGAGCCTCCACCTCGGTCGCGGCTCCTCCAAATACAATGGCACTACGATCATTACAAATCATCTATCCTTTCTGATATACAGAAGGTCATTGCATACCTTGTTTATCCTTTAGCTGCTTTTTCACATGGCCGAGCTCTTCCTCGGCCCGCTCCAGACTCTGCTTCAGTCCGGAAATCTCAGCAGTATGAGAGGTCGCACCCAGTAACGACACCTGCTTGTTCACATTGATTCATCTGGTTACTCTCCTGCGAAACTTGTTTGATCCTTTGTCTGGCTTTTCTTTTTGAACACCGGACAGTGTCTCAGGGGCTACTGTCTATTGACATTCTTTTTACATAATTACGTTGCTTACCTCAAAGCCTGTTAGAAGGCTTGTGCAGGCTTCGGTGAGTCTGCTCTTCACGGACTGAATCCTCTCAACCACCATACCCATAAGGGTACGGTGTTCCTCAACAATGGAAGCACTTCACAACGCTTCCATTAGACTGTCCGGCGCCTCTGGCTAGACGGAGGCCACCGGCAGAATTAGCGCACCTCCTCCTTTCGAAGGAGGCTACTTGCCGGGTTCCAGAGCCGCATAGGTCTCCGGGACCGTATTCGGCTAGGGGCCGAACTGAATATGGCCCCCATCGCCAGTCTCCATGGCGATTTTCTCCCCCATGTGTCTGGCGGCTGAGGTTTCACCCTCCGGCGCCACCCTGACAGCCTCTTGAGTCTCTCCCCGGCCTAGGATCCTTCGGGGCAACACCTCGGTGTCATCCATGGCCTTGGGAGAGGAGGCCGCCGGTAGGGACCCGTTGTCCATCGCCTTCGGGTCCAGCGAATCCCCCAAAGATGAGGATCGCTCGAGGTCGGACCGAGCTGGACTGCGAATGCATGATTCAACATGTTAAGACTATGAAGTAGAGAGGTCGGATATATGAATGCGCCTGGGTTTTTGAGTACTCACGATTCGGCCAGGGGCTTGTTTCGGGGGCGCCGCTCTGGGCTGCTGTCGACATCCCACGTGGAGTTATCCGCGAGGGAACCCTTCCCTTACTTGGACGCCTCTGCCTCCAGATTTGTGGAGGCCGCCCTCTTTTTCCTTCCATCCTCAGGGGGAGAGTTGCTTTCCTCCTCCTCTTCGCCTTGGCGGTGGAGGAGTGAGTCTTGGTGTCTTCGGACGTCATGTTCGAAGCACCCTTGCGACGAAGGCCACCTCTGGTCCCCTTGGCCTTCTTCTTGGCCTTCTTCTCCGGCGCTTGATAGGGTGCCGGAAGCAGCATCTTCATCATAAGTGGAATTGCTGGGTCTTCGGGCAGCGGAACCAGACAGTGAATCCGCTCCGCCTTCTTTGTCCAGCCCTAAGATAATCAGTAGGGAGGCTTAGGCGTCTTCCTCGAGTATGCAAGTAAAGGATACAACTTGAAAACATGAAAAAACTTACCGGACTAGCGGGATGGGCCAAGTCGTGCCCACGGTCCTCGGTCGTATCCAGCCCACGGTCCTCGACGCGTATCCAGATGTCTTCGTGCGTAGTGCCGAAGTACTGTTGCAAGGTCTAGTGCTTGGCCAGATCGTACTCCCACAAAAGGCAAGTCCGGCTTGGGCACGGAAGGATCCGACGAACAAGCATCACCTGGATCACATTGACTAGCTTGATATTCTTGTCTATCATGCTCCTGATGCACGTATGAAGCGCTGTCAGCTCTTCCGATGAAGACCAATCCAGGCCCTTCTCTGGCCAGGAGGTGAGCCACATCGGGGCTCCAGATCAAAATTTGGGAGCCGCGGCCCAGGTGGTGCCATGTGGCTCTGTGACATAGAACCACTTCTGTTGCCACCCTTTGACAGTCTCCATGAAGGAGCCTTCGAGCGATGTAACGTTGGGCATCTTGATCACCATGGCGCCTCCGCACTCTGCATGTTGGCCACTCACCACCTTTGGCTTCACATTGAAGATCTTTAACCATCATCCGAAGTGGGGTGGGATGCAAAGGAAGGCCTCGCACACGATAATGAATGCCGAGATGTTGAGGAAGGAGTTGGGGGCCAGATCATGGAAATCCAGCCCATAGTAGAACATGAGTCCGTGGACGAACGGGTGGAGAGGAAATCCCAACCCGCGGACAAAGTGAGGGATGAATACTACCCTCTCATGGGGCTCCAGGGTGGGGACGATATGTCCCTTGGCCGGAAGCTGGTGGGCGATTTCCTTGGCCAAATACCCAGCCTCCCGAAGCTTGGTAATGTCCTTCTCCTTAACGGAGGAGGCCATCCACTTGCCCTGCGCTCCGGATCCGAACATGGTTGGAGTGCTTTCTTGGGGCGGAAAAGATGAGAACTTCGACGCTGG
This sequence comes from Triticum aestivum, assembly GCF_018294505.1. NCBI lineage: Eukaryota > Viridiplantae > Streptophyta > Magnoliopsida > Poales > Poaceae > Triticum > Triticum aestivum. The sequence goes on along the minus strand of NC_057813.1, from coordinate 309,410,930 downwards.
AGCTCGAGAATGGGGGAGGCAGAGAGAGAGAGAAGACGTGGGTGAAATGGGTAAATCCTTATCTCTTTATAAAGGCAGTGAATATCAGCGCCTCCCCACTCGCCTTAAAACTCGCCTATTCCCCAGGGCCGTGCAGACGGCACGGATGGGTTTCCCACGCCCATATTGATGAGAATCCCACAATAAGGGGACACGATCTCTGCTTTGACAAGACGTGCCAATGAAACCGCATCTCAAAATATGAAGCGGTAGGCTAAAAACGGTTCGAAATAATGGCCGGACGGCGACGTAATGTCACGCTACAAAAAGTTGTTAGTAGATTGGACTCATGAAATATTATACTCTCTGCGGTTGTGTGTGGAATTTGTTTTGCAGAGCCGGACACGATTCTTGTGTTCAAAGACTATTTTGAAGTATTCAGAGAAGGAACCCGCCTTGCAATGTCGAAGACAATCTACGCGCTGGACACCTCGTCATTGAAGCCTAGTTCAGGGGCTACTGAGGGAGTCCTTGATTAAGGGGTCCTCGGGCATCCGGCCTATTGGCATGGGCCGGACTAATGGGCTGTGAAGATACAAGACCGAAGACTCTCACATTTGTCCGGATAGGACTATCCTTGGCTTGGAAGGCAATCTTGGCGCCCGGATATGAAGATTCCTTTCTCTGTAACTGACTTTGTAAAACCCTAGTTCCCTCTGGTGTCTATATAAACCAGAGGGTTTAGTCCATAAAGGCAATCATAATCATATAGGCTAGACTTCTAGGGTTTTAGCAATTATGATCTCGTGGTAGATCAACTCTTGTAACACTCATATTCATCAAGATCAATCAAGCAGGAAGTAGGGTATTACCTCCATAGAGAGGGCCCGAACCTGGGTAAACATCGTGTCCCCCGCCTCCTGTTACCATCAACCTTAGACACATAGTTCGGGACCCCCTACCCGAGATCCGCCAGTTTTGACACCGACAACTGGGTCTGGGGGCTGATCCTCCGGCGGGTAACCTCCGCCCTTCTCCATGAATCCATGAAGACCGGGCCCCTGCCTTGGCGATCTCCGCACCACGCGCCTCTGTTACCTACCCAACTCAATGCATGCAACATATGTGGCCGAGGATAAGAACCTGCTCAGAAGAGTGAATTGGCAGTTACTCACCCGTGAGTTAAAGTCATTCACGGGCCATTACAAAGGTGACCCCACTTCAATTGGCGTTATGCGACACGCGGGAGAATCGGAAATTGGCATGGGCTCAGGTTAATGAAGAAGCAAAAAAGATCTCAAAGGACAAGCAACTACTACCCTCTTGCCTGTGCACTGGATAGGGCCTACCCCAACGATACCTGGCAGCGCGTTCGGGCCGGGCCCGGGGGCTCCTATCGGTGCAACAAACCCTGGGTTTGTTGCCCAAACTGTGCACAAGCCTGTGAGCAAGACTGCAACACCGAAGACCAGACCAAGCAAAAGAGATCAGCTCTTTGAGGAGTCAGGGAGCGGATCAAGAAGACCAAGTCAAGCCAAAGGAAGCAAGATGCCACCGAGGGAAAACCTCCCTTGCCGGGCAGGCGAGCCAAGCGAGTCAAGGTTACCCCGAAGACGAGCCACAAAACTATCCCGACAGGCCCGCCGGGCCCCACGAAGGCAAACTACCCCACCAAGGCTTCACCGCTCCACCTCACAGCAATGCAAGTCATCGATCGATGTGGTGTCATGCCCCCAAGTGACTAAGTGGCTGTTTTTTTGCCACATGGTAGCCATTTCCTATGGGAACCACCTCCAAATGACAGCCGTCCAAAGATGTGTCATGCAGGCACGAGAGAGGCTGGCCGAACTACCTGACAAGGCTTACCAGGCATGCCATGATGTGACACTAAGCGACACATTTAATGCGCTCTGCCCTGTGTGCAGAGTTAGGTATGATAGCACTGTTTGCTATCTCATCAGTGCGCAAGGACTGATTTGCCACAGTGGTGACCCCTTGATCTATAAAAGAGGGCCATGGCAAGCATAGAGAGGATTCATACCCTTGGATAGTCATACGCGCGTAGCTGCTCTCGCCCTGAGGCAACCCTACTGGGCTAGAGCGATGCGTCTCCACCATGATCCTCCCATCAATCCACCAAAGCAAGAGTAGGGTTTTACGCTAAGCGTCAGCCTGAACCTGGTAAATCTTCTCGTGTGATCTCTATTGTGTTGTGCTACGTTCTCCGCTCTTTGTGCAATGTGCTCATCCCGCTTGCCGAACCACAAGGGGGTGATGGTCCCATAGGTGGCCATGGTTTCCCACCATAGGATAGAAATGACACCCATTGGTCCTGGCATCTTCAAGGTGTTGTAGGCATAGTGGGATGCCGCCATGAACTTTGTCAGGGCAGGTCGACCAAGTATCCCATTGTATGGCAAAGGAAGCTCGACCACGTCGAACACAATCTTCTCAGTCCGGTAGTTCAATTCTCCTTCAAATGTCACCGACAGCATGATCTTCCACTTTGGACGACCCCTGCCACGGTTGATCCCTTGGAACATGCCAGTAACCTTGAGCTCTTCATCTGATACCTGCAGTTTGCTGATTACTTTGGCGGAAATCAGATTCAATCCAGCCCCACCGTTAACCAACATCTTCGTGACCTTGAGGTTGCGAATTATTGGCAAACACACTACCACGGTGGTGCGGTCAGGGTGATCCTCTTCATCAAAGATGATGGGCATGCGAGACCACTTGAGTGGTTTCCGGGAATCTGCCGCTGGCTCCACAACATTGACTTCACGTGCCCACTGTTTAAGTTGGCGGTGAGAGGAGTGCAAGGATGTGCCTCCGTCAATGCACAAGGTGTCAGTGGCTTTCTAAAACTCTTGCTTATTGGTTTCCTGTCCATCCCCTTCATCGTCTTTGTCATCACCTTCCTTCTTCTCACGGCCTCTGGTAGGTTTCCCTTGATACTGAGGGACCTTGCCGGGGCGGCCTCCTCTGCCACCTCGGCCCTTCCCGCCAATGCCGTCTTGGTCTCTCTCCCTGTCACGCTTCTCATACTTAGCTTTTTGCTTCTTGACGAGTTTCTCAACTTGATGAAACTCTTGGAGATCATGGCCCTCGGTCTGATGGATCTTGCAGTATGGTCCGTCAGCCTTCCCAGCCTTCTCGGCCGGCGCATCTTCCCGGCAATCAGTGCACATGGCAACTTCCTTGCCAGAGGCTTCGGTCTTGGCCTTCTTGCCGATACTAGGAGTGCCAGAACCTTCGACAGCCAGGACTGTCTTCTCCTTGCACTTCTTGTAGCGTTTCTTCTTCTTCTTCTGGTTGGCAGCATCATCATCATCTTCAGAGTCGACTTCGACGACATCTTCTTCTCCGGGGAGTCGTTTCCCCTCCTCACTACTGGTACACTAATTTGCCAAGGTGTAAAGCTCAACCATAGTCTTGGGAAACTGGACGTTCATCTTGGAACGTATCCTGCGGTTGCGCACGTTGGACTGGAACACGGCAATGACAGCTGCCGGGTGGATATCTGGAATGTTCCTATGCACCAGGCTAAATCGCTGCATGTACTTCCGCGAACTCTCTCCTTCATTTTGTGGAAGGAGCTGCAAATTTTTGGGCTGCCCTGGTTCTTGATGGCCGCCCGCGAAGGCACCAACAAACTCATTGCACAGGTTAGCCCAGGTCGAGATGGAATTCTCCGGCAAGCGCATCATCCATGACCTCACGTTCGGCTTGAGTGCCAAAGGGATGTAGTTGGCGAATACCTATTCATCTCTTCCTCCGGCGGCTTGAACGGTGATGGTGTAGATGCTCAAGAACTCTGTTGGGTTCAGTCTTCCATCATAATTTTCTAGTATTTCTAGCTTGAACAGACGGGCAAATGGCCAACGGACTTGCGTAGCTCATGAGTGAAGGCAAGACACCCAACCTCGAAAGGTAGGTATCCGCCTCCACTAGGCGTTGGTTCATCGACGTTGGGGCCATTGCACCTATCAGACTGGCGGCGGGTTTCATGGCTCCATTCTATGGTGATGCGCGTGTCTTACCTCCACCTGTCTTCCAGGACCTATCGCTGATCTCAGCGGGCCCAAGGATCAGATGAAGCCATTGACACCTCGTCGTGCTCTTGGTCGTGTGCTCCAGTCTTCAACCCTCCCGGCGGTCTTCTACCCTCCGAGTCTTCCACCCTCCTAAGCGGAAGGCCATAGGTGCGCCCCCTACCGCTTCTGTCGGGGTACACAAACAGGGGTGTATATGTTTCCCCTGACTTGTGCACGGATAGTAGGTCTCTGTCGGTGTCAAAACCGGCGGATCTCGGGTAGGGGGTCCCGATCTGTGCATCTTAGGTTGATGGTAACAGGAAGCAAGGGACACAATGTTTACCCAGGTTCGAGCCCTCTCGATGGAGGTAAAACCTTACTTCCTGCTTGATTAATATTGAAGATATGAGTAGTACAAGAGTAGATCTACCACGAGATCGTAGAGGCTAAACCCTAAGAGCTAGCCTATGATGGTATGATTGTAATTGTGATCGGCCTTCTAAGGACCATCCTCTCCGGTTTATATAGACACAGGAGAGCTAGGGTTACATGGAGTCGGTTACAAGGAAGGAAACATAATGTCCGGATCACCAAGCTTGTCTTCCACGCAAAGGAGAGTCCCATTCGGACACGGGCCGAAGTCTTGAGTCTTGTATCTTGACACTTCAATAGTCTGGACGATGTATATAGTCCGGCTCTCCGGATACCCCTAATCGAGGACTCCCTTAGTAGCCCCTGAACCAGGCTTCAATGACGATTAGTCCGGCACGCGGTCTTGTTTTCGGCATTGCAAGGCGGGTTCCTCCTCCGGATACTCCAATGTACCCATCATGACGAACAGTGTCTAGCATCTCATCAATGTTGTACTCCTCGGCTTCAGTGTTTCAATAATGACCATTTCCACGTGTGGAGCGAGTGCGAGGAGTCGAGGCATTTTTGCATTTGCCACCCTCGTTCCATCGGGCTAATCGTCTATTTGAAGAGACGGGGATTCCCAGATCCAAACCTCACTCTCCATCCTCGAGCGAGCATCCAACAGAGCGCCCAGAAAAAACCATTCCAACATGGACGGTCGTCACAACTCTTCTGCTCGCTCCCCTTGCCCCAAGCCGGGGGACTAGGATGAGTGTTCAGTTTCTCATAGCCGTTTGATAAAGTTACAAACCCAAGGGCTCCTTTCGTCGGTGTTCATGGTCCCTGTTCGAGCCGGAGTGGCCACCTATAACGGCGGAGAACAGGCGGAGAGATCCCCCAATCCGTCTCCAGAGGAGCCAATATGCCTAATTCCGCATCTGTTAAGGGGCGTCGGGTTTCCTATTCATCCATTCCTTCGTGGGCTTCTGGAGTTCTACGGCCTCCAGTTGCACAACTTTACCCCAGCCTCCATACTACATATAGCAGGGTATGTCGCCCTTTGTGAGCTATTTCTAGGCTGTGCGGCTCATTTTGGATTGTGGAAGAAGTTGTTCTGCCTTGTCCCCCGCAACCAGGGAGAATCCCTATGTCAAGTGGGCGGGGCCGAAGTATGGCGTATCGCTGAGACCGGATACCTATCTGGCACTCCCAAGAAGGCACCAGATAACTGGGCTTCAGAATGGTTTTATATTGACGACGCTCCCCTTCCAGATCCAGTCCAGATAGGACTCCCCAAGTTCAGTAACACCCCGCTGAGGGCACGTCTAAGCTGGCGCTCCCGAGGCCCCCAAGAAGAGGATTCCAGGGAAGTACATTTCCTAATGAGCAGGATAAAGTTACTGGCCAAATCCGGACTGACGATAGTCGAGGTTATGGCAATATGCATAATGCGGGGAGTGCAGCCGCTTCAATATCGGGGCAATCCCATGTGGAATTACAACGGGACAGATGATGCCACCCATTGTAGCCGTAAGGGTCTGGACTCCCCCACCGCTCTGGCAAGGATACTGTCCGACCTATACAAAGGAGAAGAGGAGGACTTCCTTCATATAAAACCGTGGGACGGATTCTCCATGTATAATCCCCCAAAGTGGGTAAGTCGTCATTTATTTTCTCGCTTCACTTATTATGGCGTTCTTTGCTAAAGTTACATGCATCGATATTTCCGAGCAGGGGCTGAGGAGAGCCGTAGAAGGAATCTCCAGCCCTTCCCCGAAGCCAGAGGACCCCGAAAGGGCCCTGGATCTAGGACTCGAAGAAGACCCAGATGCGGCCGTGGAGCTTGTCGACGGGATATTTTATCGAGCGAGCCATGACGGTGCCTCAGTGGCCATTACTGCTGATTATCCCGGACTGCTACCCTCGTCGCGCGTAAGCCAAGCTGAAGACTTGATCCTTCGAAGAGGACTCTTTCTTGATGCCACACCTTATCCTTGAAGCGTCGTGTTTTTGCATAAGCGACATTCGGAGCGCAGGACCGAGCCCCTGGGGACCCGTCAGCCACATGACTCCAGATTTGGTAGGCTCAAGAGGAAGGCGGTTAGACCCGACACGCCGCTACAGAGGTAAGAAAACAACCTGTCATGTCATTATTGCTTATTTTGAAGTATAACAGCGCCCTTTACATCATGGCAGGAAGAGGAGCATCCGGACTATATTCGGGGATACCGCCAACCACGCCTCCACCAGTCGGGCTCCAGGACCAACTTTGAGAGAGGAGGTGGACGTGGGGCCGATGCCGCATAGTCCTCCGACAGAGGACGCAGATATGCTCTCTGCCACAAATTTGGAAGTAGAGAGCGCCATGCATCACCGCGTTGATGGGCCGTGCTTCGCAACAACATCTTTTCCGAAGAGGCATTTAATGCTTTCAATTTGGGAGACGCATACATCCGAGCTGCTCAAAGCGGACTCGCCCGGGCGACAGTCCAGTATACCAAAGATATACGGGTAAGAAAGTTTGATGAGCATGTATAGTAGTAGCCCCTGAGACTTGAAACGGTTGAAACAACAGTTTTAAGTATCAATTTATACGCAGGTTCTTGTAGATAAGAATGAGCAATTGTCTCAGGAGCTGGAGGAGTGCAAGACCCAACTGAGGGCCACAGTTGCCAAGCTAGAGGAATCCCAGAAGGCCTCATATGGTAACATTTATCTCAATTATATGAAAATGCACCAGTTAGCAACTGGCTGGTATGACAAATTTAACAGAAAGTTCCATAGACAACCCCGGAGTAAATCCTGAGGGTGGGAGGGATGACGAGTCGCATATCCAGAGGCAACTAAAGGCCGGCGAGCGCATTCTTACGCAGGTTAAGTAGGAGAAGAATGCTCTCCAAGATGCCAATGTTCGGCTGGACGTGGAATTGAAAGACGTCTGTGCGCAGCCGGCGGACTCCATAAAGGAGAACAAAAGGCTTCGCCGCGGCATTTATGGTAAGTGCCTAGACGAACTGTAGCATAGTTCAGCGAGGAAGTATATTGAAAAAGTTGTGTTTGTAGGAATGCTAACGGGTCGCCCTGAGGAGGAGCTGCCCGCATCTGCAGGTGACTTACTGCAGGACCTCTCATAACTGCATGAGCGAGCTCGGCAGGTGATGCAGGGCATTGTGCAGTCTCTGTGGCCATCAAGCTCCCCGCCAAATGGCATGGGGGGGGGGGCTTGTGGACATGCTTCAAGGAGCACGGCGGCGCTTCCGTTTGTGGAAGATATCAGCCTGCCGGCAAGGTGCAAGAGAAGCATGAGCTATGGTGAAGACGCGCTACACCAAGCTGGACCCGAACCATATGGCCGAAGTTGGACCGGCCGGGCCAGATGGGCAAGAAATTCCCGTGAGTCAGGTATATGACCAGGCGCCGTTAGCCGCAAATTATTCTCAACAGGATTGTAAGCTAGATAGCTTGTTGGATGGTATAGAGGGTGAATATAATCAGTCCAAATGACTGTGTAATTCGATGGACATAAGTAGCCCCTAGCCGGATTAAAATCATTTGTCATGGCGGACCTTTTCGCTTCAGCCCCCGGATCCTAAAGTCCGGGGTGTGTCCGAATACCCGCTCGGTTATACAAAACTAGAGTATGCGTGGAGACCAGGCGTAGGGGTCATAAGTGCTTGAACAGACAAGTACCCAACTAGTTATGTTATATTACATGGATAGTAAGAAACATCTTCCAGGGAGAATAGTTCCGTTAAGGGTTCCTTTCCCTGGGTAAGCATGTGTCAAGGCACATGTCCGGACTACGAACCAAAGCACAGGAGACAAAACTTCTGGGGATTAATGTTATAATAAATGAAGGAAACTAGCTTTCGGCTTCACCCAGTCTGAGGTACACATCTGGCTTAACCGGCAGTAACAATCGCAGAGGTGCTCCCCTTATGCCCTAGCCGAATTAACGGGAACGTAGGGCATAAACATAGCAGCCAGGCAACCCAGCTTGGCCACGTCTTAAGTCATATCGATGCATATAATGGTGAATAAAAGGCACACATGGAAAATTCATGTATGATGGGTAAAAAGCCCTTTAGAGTAAGTTATGTTTAGCTTCCGTATAGGAAGCCCCCAGGTATTGCTTGCACACAAAGTGCAGCCGGAATAATCCGGGAATCCGCACTGTATTAAATACTTCATGTGAAAAGAAAAGATCGAGAAAGGAAAAAAAGGGGGGGAGCATAATTGAAAAAGGAGGGTTAAGGAGACGAACACTGAGTTCTACGCTAGGCGTAGAATCTCCGGAGTCTGGCCGCGTTCCATGGGTTCGGCTCGAGTCTGTTATCAGATGCATTACGTAAGCGGTACACTCCTCCGGTGAGAACTTTGTCGATGATGAAGGGGCCTTCCCACTTGGGTTTGAGCTTGTCCTTCTTCTTCTCCGGTAAGTGTAGAACGAGTTCGCCAATATTATAAGTTTTGGCCCGCACTTCTCTGCTTTAGTATCGTCGAGCCTGTTGCTGATAGAATGCGGAACGGGCCTTAGCGACATTGCGCTCCTCTTCCAGGGCATCCAAATTATCCTGCGGATCTAAATCGGCCTCCTTCTCTTCGTACATGCGTACACATGGCGAATCATGTATTATGTCGCAAGGTAATACTGCTTCCGCATCGTACACCATGAAAAATGGTGTATATCTGGTGGTGCGATTCGGCGTGGTCCGCAGCCCCCAGAGTACGGAGTCGAGCTCCTCGACCCAATGAGTATCCGACTCTGTCAAGGATTGCACTAGTCTGGGTTTGATACCGCTCATGATGAGACCGTTTGCCCATTCGACCTGGCCATTTGTTTGAGGATGGTAGACGGAAGCATAGTCGAGCCTAATGCCCATTTTGCCGCACCAAGACTTCACCTCATCGGCCGTGAAATTTGAGCCATTATCGGTGATGATGCTGTGGGGGACTCCGTATCGGTGTACGACCCCGGATATAAAGTCTATCACTGGTCCAGATTCGGCAGTTTTCACTGGTTTGGCTTCTATCCATTTGGTGAACTTATCTACCATGACCAATAAGTATTTTTTTTCTTGTGGCTCCCCCCTTTAAAGGGTCCAACCATATCCAGCCCCTAGACCGTGAATGGCCAAGTTATGGGGATTGTATGGAGAGCGGTAGGGGGCATATGACTCTGGTTGCCAAAGAGCTGGCAACCGACACAGTGTTGGACAAGGTCATGTGCGTCTGCTCGGGCCGTCGGCCAATAGAAACCTGTACGGAAGGCCTTGATGACTAGTGCTCGAGCCACGCCGTGGTGCTCGCCCAGTCCGGCATGGATTTCAGCCAAGAGCTGCCGCCCTTCCTCTTCGGAGATGCACCTTAGGAGCACTCCGGTGGTACTTTTCTTATAGAGTTCCCCTTCATGGACCTTGTAAGCTTTAGAATGCCGAACGATGCAGCGTGCTTCATTTTGGTATTCGGAGAGCTCCTGCCTATTTAGTGTGACGCCCCCGATTTAATCATACACTAATCATGCACGCAAATGTGTACGATCAAGATCAGGGACTCACGGGAAGATATCACAACACAACTCTAAAACATAAATAAGTCATACAAGCATCATAATACAAGCCAGGGGCCTCGAGGGCTCGATTACAAGTGCTCGATCATAGACGAGTCAGCGGAAGCAACAATATCTGAGTACAGACATAAGTTAAACAAGTTTGCCTTAAGAAGGCTAGCACAAACTGGGATACAGATCGAAAGAGGCGCATGCCTCTTGCCTGGGATCCTCCTAAACTACTCCAGGTCGTCGTCAGCGGGCAGCACGTAGTAGTAGGCACCTCCAGTGTAGTAGGGGTCGTCGTCGACGGTGGCGTCTGGCTCCTGGACTCCAGCATCTGGTTGCGACAACCAGAAAGAAAGGAAAGGGGGAAAAAAGGGGGGAGAAAGCAACCGTGAGTACTCATCCAAAGTACTCGCAAGCAAGGAACTACACTACATATGCATGGGTATATGTGTAAAGGGCCATATCAGTGGACTGAACTGCAGAATGCCAGAATAAGAGGGGGATAGCTAGTCTTATCGAAGACTACGCTTTTGGTCACCTTCGTCTTGCAACAGGCAGAAGAGGGTAGGTCGAAGTCCTCCAAGTAGCATCGCATAGCATATCCTACCCGGCGATCCTCCCCTCGTATCCCTGAGGGAGAGCGACCACCGGTTGTATCTGGCACTTGGAAGGGTGTGTTTTATTAAGTATCCGGTTCTAGTTGTCATAAGGTCAAGGTACAACTCCAAGTCGTCCTGTTACCGAAGATCACGGCTATTCGAATAGATTAACTTCCCTGCAGGGGTGCACCACATAGCCCAACACGCTCGATCCCATTTGGCCGGACACACTTTCCTGGGTCATGCCCGGCCTCGGAAGATCAACACGTCGCAGCCCCACCTAGGCTCAACAGAGAGGCCAGCACGCCGGTCTAAACCTAAGCGCACAGGGGTCTGGGCCCATCGCCCATAGCACACCTGCACGTTGCGTACGCGGCCGAAAGCAGACCTAGCCTAGTGGCGTTCCAGTCCAATTCGGCGCGCGCCGCTCCGTCGCTGACGTCTGAAGTGCTTCGGCTGATACCACGACGTCGGGATACCCATAACTACTCCCACGTAGATGGTTAGTGCGTATAGGCTCGTAGCCAGACTCAGATCAAATACCAAGATCTCGTTAAGCGTGTTATTATGAAGCAACCGCGGACGCCGACCAGGGCCAGGCCCACCTCTCTCCTAGGCGGTCTCAACCTGCCCTGTCGCTCCGCCACAAAGATCCACACAGAGGGCCGTCGGGACAAAGGTCCTTTCAGCCCCCAATCCGTGAATCACTCGCGGGTACTCTTCGAGCTGACCCGACTTTAGTCACCATCTGTATAGTATGTATGTATGTAAAGTATATACCCGTGATCACCTCCCGAGTGATCACGGCCCGATAGTATAGCACGGCTGACGGACAAGAATGTAGGGCCCAGATGGAAATACTAGCATCCTATACTAAGCATATAGGATTGCAGGTAAAGGTATCAACAGTAGTAACAAGGACAGGCTATGCATCAGGATAGGTATAACGGAAAGCAGTAACATGCTACACTACTCTAATGCAAGCAGTATAGAGTAGAATAGGCGATATCTGGTGATCAAGGGGGGGGGGCTTGCCTGATTGCTCTGGCAAGGAGGGGTCGTCAACTCCGTAGTCGAACTGGGCAGCAGCAGCGTCGGTCTCGTAGTCTACCGGAGAGAAGAGGGGGAAGAAACAATGAATACAATGCAAACAAATGCATATCGATGCATGACATGGCAAGTAACGATGCTAGGTGGGCCCTAACGTGGTATGAGGTGGTACCGGTTAAGGGGGGAAACATCCGGGAAAGTATCCACGGTGTTTCGCGTTTTCGGACAGATGAACTGGAGGGGGAAAGTTGCGAGTTCGATAGATTAGGGGTGTGTAGCGGACGAACGGACTGCGTATCCGGAATCGTCTCGTCGTTCTGAGCAACTTTCATGTTGAAAATATTTTAATCCGAGTTACGGATTAAAAGATATGATTTTCTAAAGATTATATTAATTTCTGGAATTTAATTAATTAATTATTTAATTCGAAAATGAATTTATGACGTCAGCATGATGTCATGCCGACGTCAGCAGTCAACAGGGTTGACTTGGTCAACCTGACAGGTGGGTCCCGTTCGTCATTGACTGTTTAGTCTAATTAATGTTTAGCTAATCTAATTACTGTTTAATTAAACTAATTAGTTAATTAGGTTAATCTAATTATGATTAATTAACTTAATTAATTCCTTAATTAATTAATTAATTTAATTATTATTTATTTATTTAATATATTTTTTAATTCTTTTTTTTATAAAACCGTTCTGGGGCGGGCCCATATGTCATAGGCCCATAGGGGCCTAGCGGGTTTGCTTGTTAATGGGCACAGGGCACAGCCCGCCTGGGCGCTGGCGGGACGCCCGACAGGGTGAACCGGGGGATCGGCCTCGGCCACGGCGGGGCGCCGGCGCCGGGCGCCCACCGGGCGGAGGACGGGGAATGGCGACGGCGCACAGGACAGAGGCGACCGGCGAGAGGAGCGGCTTCAGCGGCATCGGCGAGCAGCACCACACCAGGGGCGCGCGGGGTAGGAGTGGCGATGAAATCGGCCGAAGTAGTTTCGGGCTCGGCAGCGCCGAGGCACAGGCGGGCGTTCGGGCGCGACGAGCGAGACGGCGGGGCGCACGGCCCAGGCGCGGCGCGGGGAAGGAGGCAGCAGCCCCGGGGTGGCAGCGGGGCGCTGGGCGCACGAGCGTGCGTGCATCGACGGGGGCCGGCGCGGCCATCGCGAGCCGGGGCGCGGCGCGCGGGTGCCGTGTGCGCGACGAGGGGAGGTCGCGCGAGAGGGAGAGAGGGGGAAGGGCGCGCGCTCACATCGGGTTTGTAGGGACTTGGCAACGGTGCGCGGGGAGCGACTCGGGGAGGAGGACGAGGAGGTCCGGCGTGGCGCAGGGGATGCAGGATGGCGGGGAAGGGCTCCGGCGACGGCGGAGCGGTCCGGCGAGTTGAGGAGGCCCTCGAGCGGCAGCGAACGGGGCGCGGTCGTCGGGGTCGTCGCCCCGATCCAGATCGGATCGGGAGGGGGACGAGAGAGAGACGTGGGGGCGAGTGGGGAGTGGGATGGGGTTAGGGTTTGACCAGGGGGTCGGGGTGGCCTAGTAGGGCGCTGGGGTGGGCCGGCCTGGCTGGGACATGGCCCAGTTGGGCCGGGGGCTGCTGGTTCTTTTTTTGTTTGCTTTCCTTTTATCTTTTCATAATTTTCTTTTCTGTTTCTTTTAATAATTAATTTAATTTAGTTTTTGTAAAATTTAATTTCAACATCTAAATTAGTATTTAGGAATACAACACTGCCACATTAATTTGGACAGCTAAATAAAATGGTTTAATATTTTATTATTTGGAAAAGGTATTAATTAAATGTTTTGCTGCTGCTTTAATTACCTTAGTGCATCTAAACACTTTACAAAAATGTGGTTTCTGCATCAATATTATTTATGATTTATTTTCTACAACTTGAACATTTTAGTTTTAAAGTTTGAAAACTTTTGATGTTTGCTTTTAATTCAATTTGAATTTGAATCAGTTTTGAACTAACGCGAGATTATCAACAGTAATCGAGGTGACGTGGTATCATTAGCAAGGGATTACTGTAGTCTAATTATCCGGGCGTTACAAATCTCCTCCACTACAAGAAATCTCGTCCCGAGATTTAGGAGGTAGAAGGAAACAGTGCGGGGTATTCATCACGCAGGCGATCCTCACGTTCCCAAGTGGCTTCATCTTCAGAATGGTGCGACCACTGAACTTTGAGGAACTTGATCGCCTTCTGGCGTGTGCGGCGTTCAGCTTGATCGAGAATGCGGACCGGATGCTCTTTATAGGAGAGGTCCTGTTGCAATTCGAGCACTTCATGATCCACTGCTCGGATTGGGTCCTTGAAGCAGCGACGGAGCTGCGACACGTGGAACACATCGTGAACCTGAGAAAGGTTCGACGGAAGCTCCAGTTGATATGCCACCTTTCCACGCCTCTCGAGAATAGTGAATGGGCCAATATAGCGAGGAGCTAGCTTGCCCTTGATCCCGAAGCGGTGAGCACCCTTCATTGGTGTAACGCGAAGATAGGCCTTTTCGCCAGGTTGATAGACCATGTCTTTATGATGACGGTCATAATTACTCTTTTGACGTGACTGAGCAGTCTTGAGATTCTCGCGAATAATGCGGACTTGCTCTTCGGCATGTTGGATAATATCCGGACCGAAGAGTGGACGTTCCCCAGTTTCTGACCAGTTCAGAGGGGTTCGGCACTTTCGTCCATATAACACTTCGAAGGGGGCCATCTTCAGACTAGCTTGATAGCTATTATTATAAGAGAACTCAGCATACGGGAGAGATTCCTCCCATTTCTTGCCGAAGGAAATAACACAAGCTCGAAGCATGTCTTCGAGAACTTGGTTGACACGTTCAACTTGCCCTTGTGACTGCGGATGAAACGCAGTGCTGAAAGACAGATGAGTGCCCATAGCTTCTTGGAAACTTGCCCAGAATCTTGAAGTGAATAAGCTGCCACGGTCTGAACTGATTACCAATGGAATACCGTGAAGCGAGACAATTCTGGTCATGTAGAGGTTTGCCAGCTGACTAGCAGTGATCGTTTCCTTGACAGCCAGAAAATGTGCAACTTTAGAAAGTCGGTCAATGACAACAAGAATAGCATCATTGCCTTTCTGCGATTTGGGGAATCCAGTGACGAAGTCCATTTCAACATGGTCCCATTTCCATTCAGGAATAGAGATAGGTTGCAGAGTTCCAGCAGGCCTTTGATGTTCTGCTTTGATACGACGGCAAACGTCACATTCAGCAACATAACGAGCAATGTCTTGTTTCATGTTAGACCACCAGAATCTCTGGCGGATGTCTTGGTACATCTTTGTACTACCAGGATGAATAGACAAAGGCGTATCATGAGCTTCTTTCATAACTTTTGGAGTCAGATTTAGATTTTCCCTCTTACTCGGTACCACTAGGCGACCTTTGAAGAATAGGGTGCCTGCGTCATCCACAATGAAGAATGAGGGCTTTCCTTCTGCGAGATAACGTTTAATCCTCTCGACTTCATCGTCACATTTCTGTATCCATTTGATGGTGTCCACAAGATCTGGTTTCGCAACCAGGGTATTGAGAGAACCCCTGGAAACAACATGGAGGTTCATCTTGCGTAACTCCGGAGGAGGGGGAGCGAGTGCACCCGGAGGAACAATATGGAGGTTCAGCTTTCTGAATTCTTCAACGTGTGAGGGCTGAACTTTGTGAACCTGGAGGTGGTTGCAGTAAGACTTGCGGCTCAAGGCATCAGCCATTACATTAGCCTTGCCTGGTGTATAGGAAATACCCAAATCAAAGTCTGCAACAGTCTCCATCCATCTCTGCTGACGGAGGTTCAGGTCTGGCTGAGTAAACAGATACTTCAGACTTTGGTGGTCAGTGAAGATCTCGCAGCGATTACCGAGTAGGTAATGTCGCCACTGTTTTAGCGCATGAATGACAGCAGCAAGTTCGAGGTCGTGAACTGGGTAGTTCTCTTCGTGAGGGCGCAATTGCCGAGAGGCATAAGCAACCACTTTGCGCTCCTGCATTAGGACACAGCCTAATCCTTGACGGGAAGCGTCGCAGTAAATGACGAAGTCCTTCTTAGTATCAGGTGGAGCTAGTACTGGGGCAGAAGTCAACTTGTCTTTGAGTGCCTGGAAGCTTTCCTGACATTTGTCTGTCCATTGGAACTTGACGCCCTTATGCAATAGGTTAGTCAGAGGCCTGGCAATCTTGGAGAAGTTCTCGACGAATCGACGGCAGTAGCTGGCGAGACCGAGAAAACTTCTGACTTGCTTAACATTCTTCGGAGGAGTCCAATCGAGAATAGCCTGAACTCGTTCAGGGTTGACGGCAATACCATCCTTAGAGATGACATGCCCGAGATAGGTTACTTCGGGAAGCCAGAATTCACATTTGGAGAACTTGGCATAAAGTTGATGCTCTCGTAGCTTTTCCAGCACAAGACGAAGATGTTCAGCATGTTCCTCTTCGTTCTTGGAAAATACCAGAATATCATCCAGATAAACCACGACGAACTTGTCGAGGTAATCCATGAATATATAGTTCATCAGGCGAGAGAAGGTGGCTGGAGCATTGGTTAAGCCGAAAGACATGACGGTGTACTCGTAAGATCCGTATCGAGTCACGAATGCGGTCTTGGGGATATCCTCCTTACGAACACGGATCTGGTGGTAACCCAACCTCAAGTCGAGTTTAGAGAACACTGATGAACCAGCCAATTGATCATACAGATCATTGATCCGAGGAAGAGGATACTTATTCTGAATGGTAGCTTGGTTTATAGGACGGTAGTCTTGGACCAATCGGTTTGTCCCATCTTTCTTCTTGACAAAGAGAGAAGGTGCTCCCCAAGGAGAGCAACTTGGGCGAATGAAACCACTTCGAAGAGATTTATCGATTTCCTCCTTAAGCTCAAGGAGTTCATGCGGCGGCATCTTGTAGGGTCGCTTGGCTATAGGAGTGGTGCCTGGTTTCAAGTCGATGACGAATTCGACAGCTCTAGCAGGGGGAATCCCTGGGAGTTCTTCAGGAAAGACGTCTAAGAATTCACGCACGACGGGAATGTTTTCAATGCCCTCGAGAGGTGTAGCGTTCAATGCGTTTAAGGCATAAAGCCTGGCCTCGGCATTCCGAACCAGATGAGCATCGTAGCTAATTATTTCATCAGAAGGGTGTAGCAGATGGACGGTCTTAGTGGCGCAAACGATAGAAGCAGTATGCGCCTTTAACCAATCCATTCCCAGAATGAGGTCAATGTTAGACGATTTCAGTATAATGGGCGAGGCACGAAACTCCAACCCTTCGATTTCCACAGGGACGTCAATGCCAACCATGGAGGTCTGACATTGTCCCGCGGGGGTTTTTACCACTACCGAAGTGTTCATCTGCTCAAATTTAACATCGTGCTTGTATGCAAAATCTTCTGACATGAATGAATGCGATGCACCTGTATCAAATAAAACGGATGCTGGTACTGAATTTACGAGGAGTGTACCCATCACAGTAGCAGGCTGGTCTTGAGCTTCGTTCAGATCAACGTGGTTGGCATGAACACGGCCATAAGACTTGGCATTGTTGTTGCGGGCCTGGTTGTTCCCACGGCCAGTTGCTGGAAGGGCCAGTTGATTCTGTTTCTGGTTGCATTCCCTAGCACGGTGCCCTGGTTGTCCGCACCTGAAGCACAACCCATTCTCGGGGGTAGGAACAGGAGCTTGGGGTGGTGGAGCTGGAAGCCTCGGCTGCCTAGTTGGAGCAGCCGGCAGACGAGGTGCAGCATAAGACTGCCTTGGGGCAGGTGCATTTGGACGGTACATGCTGTTCGGGATCCATATCTTACGCTTCTGCGAGGGCGGGCCCGAAGATGAGCCCGTGTCACGGTTGCGCCTTTGAGAGCTCTGGTGTTCTTGCAGACCCGTCTCGACATTGATGGCCTTGTTCACCAAGGTGGCGAAATCGGCAAAGTCATGCACTAGAAGTGCGAGCTTGATGTCAGCTTGAAGGCCTTCACGGAACTTCTCCTGTCTGCGAGCATCAGTTGCAATGTCTTCTTCAGCATAGCGGGATAAGTCCAGAAACTCCCGCTGATAAGCTTCAACAGTCTTGTTGCCTTGGGTGAGGTTGCGAAACTCACGCTTCTTCCGGTCCATGACTCCCTGAGGAATGAAGCGGGCACGGAAGGCAGCCTGAAAGTCTGGCCAGGAGATGATTGTCCCAACTGGCAGAGTACGCCTGTGGCTGTCCCACCATTGCGCTGCGGGTCCCTTTAGAAAGAATGAAGCAAAAGTGACATAGCTGGCAGGGGCTACATCAGCAGACTCCATCTCATAGGTGATGTCACGGAGCCAGTCATCAGCATCAAGCGGCTGGGTTGAGCTGCGGTACACACTTGGGTTGAGGCGTATGAAATCCTGCAGAGTGGTTGTGTTTGGATGCTGGTTCATATTGGGGCGAGGAAACTGAGCCATCATGTTTTCCATGAACTGGCGATTCATCTCAAGCTGTTGGATCATACCAGCCATGTACTCAGGCGGTGGTGGGAAGTTGCCACCACGACCACGACCAGCTGGTCTAACCATCCTGCTAATATATAACAGGGGTAGTTCAGTATTGAGAAATTTGCATAGACAAGAGTCATTCATGATGAAACATGCATAATGAAAGGAGCACGACAGATACCACATAGATAGTCGGCATAACTTACAAAAGGGGTCGGACATAGAGTTCAGTACACAGAGTTCAGTACATAGATTAAGTCATCATAGGCGGCACGCAGGCTCGCGAGTGCATCTAAGACTAATGAGCAAGACTACATCAGTCCCAGGAGGTACTGTGAAGGTAGCTGTAACCTGACAGCTGGTAGTGAGGCAACGGATAGTCCTCCACGTCAGTGGCCTGGGGGCCGCGGATACTCTGGTGTAGAACCCGACGCTCAGGTGGCAGAAGAGGACCAAGTGCGGGAGAGTAGCCTCCCACCTCTGGCCATCCGACACCGTGGGGCATCACGGTCCTGGCTGGGTAGATCGCAGAACGCGGCAGCTGTCCAGACCGGACAAAGGGGTGCAACCGCGTCAGAGCCCTGTAAAGGTGCTGACGAGTGGTGTACAACTCGTGGCGAAGAGCTCTGTTAGCTCGGTCCAGCCCATCAGCATGCAGAACCAGGCGCTGATGGTGGAAGGGCTCTCGGGTGACGGTGGAGTAGGCGGCAGTGTAGTATCCCTCCGCGCCAACGTCAGATGCGATAGGAATGTGTCTGAAAGGGGAAGTGTCCAACGCCTGATACTCTCCACGAAGACGTGTCAGAGCAGCATGAGCCGCATCGTGGACTGCCATCTCGATGGTCACTCCAACACCATGAGCGGTGTGCAGCATGGTAGTGGACTCATACTCCCGAGAGTAGAGGTGGACGATGGCACGGTACTGCTCCTGGTTAAAGTCCTGGTACTCCTCGTAGACGGTGTACTCAGGGTGCCAGCGATAACCCAGATAGGTCATCATATCAGCTAGCACAGCAGGTGATCCTGAGGCACCAATGGCCGCAGTGTGGCGCACGACCTGCCTCGTGGGTTCCATCTGAAAACAAAGATGTTTCAATGGAGTCAAATGACAACATGGGCACTATTCAAAATGCTATCCAACAGAATAACTATGGCTTATCCAACTTCGGGGTGAACGTGGTAACGGGATCCTAATGTCAGAGTTAGTAAATTCGTTTAACCCGAGTAGAAAAGAGTTCAGAGTCCCAGAGTAAAGGTCGAGGAGTAAAAGATCCTAGTACCACCTAATGGCGACGTGGGCCCGTAAGGCTCACAGCCATGTTAGTAAAAGTTTTGTAGTGACTAGACTCGACTTCGGCCAAGGAGTGTGGAAGGGGGATTCCTACAGGCAGTCGGCTCTGATACCAACTTGTGAAGCAACCGCGATTTAATCGTACACTAATCATGCACGCAAATGTGTACGATCAAGATCAGGGACTCACGGGAAGATATCACAACACAACTCTAAAACATAAATAAGTCATACAAGCATCATAATACAAGCCAGGGGCCTCGAGGGCTCGAATACAAGTGCTCGATCATAGACGAGTCAGCGGAAGCAACAATATCTGAGTACAGACATAAGTTAAACAAGTTTGCCTTAAGAAGGCTAGCACAAACTGGGATACAGATCGAAAGAGGCGCAGGCCTCCTGCCTGGGATCCTCCTAAACTACTCCAGGTCGTCGTCAGCGGGCAGCACGTAGTAGTAGGCGCCTCCGGTGTAGTAGGGGTCGTCGTCGACGGTGGCGTCTGGCTCCTGGACTCCAGCATCTGGTTGCGACAACCAGAAAGAAAGGAAAGGGGGAAAAAGGGGGGAGAAAGCAACCGTGAGTACTCATCCAAAGTACTCGCAAGCAAGGAACTACACTACATATGCATGGGTATATGTGTAAAGGGCCATATGAGTGGACTGAACTGCAGAATGCCAGAATAAGAGGGGGATAGCTAGTCTTATCGAAGACTACGCTTCTGGTCACCTTCGTCTTGCAACAGGCAGAAGAGGGTAGGTCGAAGTCCTCCAAGTAGCATCGCATAGCATAACCTACCCGGCGATCCTCCCCTCGTATCCCTGAGGGAGAGCGACCACCGGTTGTATCTGGCACTTGGAAGGGTGTGATTTATTAAGTATCCGGTTCTAGTTGTCATAAGGTCAAGGTACAACTCCAAGTCGTCCTGTTACCGAAGATCACGGCTATTCGAATAGATTAACTTCCCTGCAGGGGTGCACCACATAGCCCAACACGCTCGATCCCATTTGGCCGGACACACTTTCCTGGGTCATGCCCGGCCTCGGAAGATCAACACGTCGCAGCCCCACCTAGGCTCAACAGAGAGGCCAGCACGCCGGTCTAAACCTAAGCGCACAGGGGTCTGGGCCCATCGCCCATAGCACACCTGCACGTTGCGTACGCGGCCGAAAGCAGACCTAGCCTAGTGGCGTTCCAGTCCAATTCGGCGCGCGCCGCTCCGTCGCTGACGTCTGAAGTGCTTCGGCTGATACCACGACGTCGGGATACCCATAACTACTCCCACGTAGATGGTTAGTGCGTATAGGCTCGTAGCCAGACTCAGATCAAATACCAAGATCTCGTTAAGCGTGTTATTATGAAGCAACGCGGATGCCGACCAGGGCCAGGCCCACCTCTCTCCTAGGCGGTCTCAACCTGCCCTGTCGCTCCGCCACAAAGATCCACACAGAGGGCCGTCGGGACAAAGGTCCTTTCAGCCCCCAATCCGTGAATCACTCGCGGGTACTCTTCGAGCTGACCCGACTTTAGTCACCATCTGTATAGTATGTATGTATGTAAAGTATATACCCGTGATCACCTCCCGAGTGATCACGGCCCGATAGTATAGCACGGCTGACGGACAAGAATGTAGGGCCTCAGATGGAAATACTAGCATCCTATACTAAGCATATAGGATTGCAGGTAAAGGTATCAACAGTAGTAACAAGGACAGGCTATGCATCAGGATAGGTATAACGGAAAGCAGTAACATGCTACACTACTCTAATGCAAGCAGTATAGAGTAGAATAGGCGATATCTGGTGATCAAGGTGGGGGGGGGGCTTGCCTGATTGCTCTGGCAAGGAGGGGTCGTCAACTCCGTAGTCGAACTGGGCAGCAGCAGCGTCGGTCTCGTAGTCTACCGGAGAGAAGAGGGGGAAGAAACAATGAATACAATGCAAACAAATGCATATCGATGCATGACATGACAAGTAACGATGCTAGGTGGGCCCTAACGTGGTATGAGGTGGTACCGGTTAAGGGGGGAAACATCCGGGAAAGTATCCCCGGTGTTTCGCGTTTTCGGACAGATGAACCGGAGGGGGAAAGTTGCGAGTTCGATAGATTAGGGGTGTGTGGCGGACGAACGGACTGCGTATCCGGAATCGTCTCGTCGTTCTGAGCAACTTTCATGTTGAAAATATTTTAATCCGAGTTACGGATTAAAAGATATGATTTTCTAAAGATTATATTAATTTCTAGAATTTAATTAATTAATTATTTAATTCGAAAATGAATTTATGACGTCAGCATCATGTCATGCTGACATCAGCAGTCAACAGGGTTGACTTGGTCAACCTGACAGGTGGGTCCCGTTCGTCATTGACTGTTTAGTCTAATTAATGTTTAGCTAATCTAATTACTGTTTAATTAAACTAATTAGTTAATTAGGTTAATCTAATTATGATTAATTAACTTAATTAATTCCTTAATTAATTAATTAATTAATTATTATTTATTTATTTAATATATTTTTTTTATTTCTTTTTTTTATAAAACCGTTCTGGGGCGGGCCCATATGTCATAGGCCCATAGGGGCCTAGCGGGTTTGCTTGTTAATGGGCACAGGGCACAGCCCGCCTGGGCGCTGGCGAGACGCCCGACAGGGTGAACCGGGGGATCGGCCTCGGCCACGGCGGGGCGCCGGCGCCGGGCGCCCACCGGGCGGAGGACGGGGAATGGCGACGGCGCACAGGACAGAGGCGACCGGCGAGAGGAGCGGCTTCAGCGGCATCGGCGAGCAGCACCACACCAGGGGCGCGCGGGGTAGGAGTGGCGATGAAATCGGCCGAAGTAGTTTCGGGCTCGGCAGCGCCGAGGCACAGGCGGGCGTTCGGGCGCGACGAGCGAGACGGCGGGGCGCACGGCCCAGGCGCGGCGCGGGGAAGGAGGCAGCAGCCCCGGGGTGGCAGCGGGGCGCTGGGCGCACGAGCGTGCGTGCATCGACGGGGGCCGGCGCGGCCATCGCGAGCCAGGGCGCGGCGCGCGGGTGCCGTGTGCGCGACGAGGGGAGGTCGCGCGAGAGGGAGAGAGGGGGAAGGGCGCGCGCTCACATCGGGTTTGTAGGGACTTGGCAACGGTGCGCGGGGAGCGACTCGGGGAGGAGGACGAGGAGGTCCGGCGTGGCGCAGGGGATGCAGGTTGGCGGGGAAGGGCTCCGGCGACGGCAGAGCGGTCCGGCGAGTTGAGGAGGCCCTCGAGCGGCAGCGAACGGGGCGCGGTCGTCGGGGTCGTCGCCCCGATCCAGATCGGATCGGGAGGGGGACGAGAGAGAGACGTGGGGGCGAGTGGGGAGTGGGATGGGGTTAGGGTTTGACCAGGGGGTCGGGGTGGCCTAGTAGGGCGCTGGGGTGGGCCGGCCTGGCTGGGACATGGCCCAGTTGGGCCGGGGGCTGCTGGTTCTTTTTTTTGTTTGCTTTCCTTTTATCTTTTCATAATTTTCTTTTCTGTTTCTTTTAATAATTAATTTAATTTAGTTTTTGTAAAATTTAATTTCAACATCTAAATTAGTATTTAGGAATACAACACTGCCACATTAATTTGGATAGCTAAATAAAATGGTTTAATATTTTATTATTTGGAAAAGGTATTAATTAAATGTTTTGTTGCTGCTTTAATTACCTTAGTGCATCTAAACACTCTACAAAAATGTGGTTTCTGCATCAATATTATTTACGATTTATTTTCTACAACTTGAACATTTTAGTTTTAAAGTTTGAAAACTTTTGATGTTTGCTTTTAATTCAATTTGAATTTGAATCAATTTTGAACTAACGCGAGATTATCAACAGTAATCGAGGTGACGTGGTATCATTAGCAAGGGATTACTGTAGTCTAATTATCCGGGCGTTACATTTAGGTAGGCCAATAAAGGCTCTGTCCATGGGGCGATACCAGCCATTATTTCGTGGGCTGATGATGTTATGTCGGTGGTGGAGCCTCCGATGATGTCTGATAGTTCGGAATCTGGGGATGTATTCGGATCCGTGATGGTATTGCCGGAATCCCCTTCCCATACCATGGATGGCTTGAATAGCCTTTCCAGGAATATGTTAGGTGGGACAGGGTCGCGTTTAGCGCCAATGCGGGCAAGGACATTTGCCGCTTGATTGTTTTCTTGAGCCACATGGTGGAATTCGAGCCCCTCGAACCGAGCTCACATTTTAAGGACGGCATTATGGTAGGCCGCCATTTTCGGATCCTTGGCATCAAAGTCTCTGTTTATTTGAGATATTGCGAGGTTTGAATCCCCGCGCACTTCTAGGCGTTGAATGCCCATAGAGACTGCCATCCGAAGACCGTGCAACAGAGCCTCATATTCGGCTGCATTGTTGGAGTCTGTGTATAATATTTGGAGGACGTATTGGACCGTGTCTCCGGTGGGAGACGTTAGGACTACGCCCGCTCCCAGTCCGGTCAGCATTTTAGAGCCGTCGAAGTGCATGATCCAGTTGGAGTATGCGCCGTACTCTTTAGGAGTTCGGCCTCCATCCATTCGGCGACAAAGTCAGCTAATACTTGCGACTTGATAGCCCGCCGAGGCTTGTATATTATGTCGAACAGAAGGAGCTCAATGGCCCATTTGGCGATCCGGCCCGTGGCATCACAGTTATTTATTATATCATTTAGTGGTACTTCGGAGGCCACCGTAATCGAACACTCCTGAAAGTGGTGTCGTAGCTTTCGGGATGCCATGAAGACCGCGTACGCTATTTTTTGATAGTGTGGGTATCGGGATTTGCATGGGGTGAGGACCATGGATACGTAATAAACCAGCTTCTGTAGCGGGAATTTGTATCCGTCAACCTCCCGTTTGATGACGAGTACTGCGCTTACAACTTGATGTGTTGTAGCTATGTACAGCAACATAGGTTCGCCGATATTTGGCGCTGTTAGGAATGGATTATTGGCCAATAAGGTCTTTATTTCATCGAGTCCGGCCGCGGCTGCATCCATCCACACGAAGTGTTCGGTGCACCGAAGAAGGTGGTAAAGAGGCAATGCCTTTTCTCCTAATCTGGAGATAAAGCGGCTCAAAGTAGCCATGCATCCAGCTAGTTTCTGGATGTGTTTGAGGTCTGTTGGTATAGCCAACAGCGACATAGCTCGGATTTTTGCCGGATTAGCTTCAATTCCACTATTGGAAACAATGAAGCCCAGCAGTTTTCCGGAGGGGACGCCGAAAATGCATTTCTCCGGATTCAGCTTGATGTTCTATGTTCGTAGGTTGTCAAACGTAAGCCTCAAGTCATCTATTAGGGTTTCGACGTGTCTTGTTTTTATGACTACGTCGTCCATGTATGCCTCCACTGTTTTGCCGATTTGCTTTTCTAGGCATGTTTGAATCTTGCGTTGATAGGTTGCTCCGGCATTCTTAAGCCCGAAAGGCATAGTGTTGAAGCAAAAAGGGCCATATGGCGTTATGAAAGCTATGCAGCTTGGTCGGACTCTGCCATCTTTATTTGATGGTATCCAGAGTATGCATCGAGGAAACACAGCGAGTCGTGTCCGGCTGTGGCATCGATGATTTGATCGATGCGAGGGAGGGGAAAGGGATCCTTGGGGCAAGTCTTGTTAAGGTCTTTGAAGTCGACGCATAGGCGCCAGGATTTGTCCTTCTTTGGTACCATTACCAAGTTTGCCAGCCAATCCGGATGTTTGATATCTCTGATGAATCCGGCCTTAAGTAGCTTGGCTAGCTCCTCCCCCATGGCTTGCCATTTGGGCTCTGAAAATCACCTTAGGGTCTGTTTAACAGGTTTGTATCCCTTCAGTATGTTAAGGTTGTGTTTGGCTAATTCTCGTGGGATGCCTGGCATGTCCGATGGGTGACAGGCGAAGATATCCCAATTCTCGCGTAAGAAGTCGCGCAGTGCGGCGTCCATAGCGGGGTTCAATTGTGTCCCGATGGAAGCTGTCTTCGTGGGGTCCGTTGGGTGGACTTGGAATTTGACTATCTCATCTGCGGGTTTGAATGAGGTGGACTTGGGTCGCTTGTCGAGTATCACGTCGTCCCTGTCCACGGTGGCGCGCAGTGTTGTTAATTCTTCTGCCGTTAGGGCTTCGGATAGTGCTTCCAAGGCTAGTGCTGCGGTTTTGTTTTCGGCACGGAGTGCGACGTCCGGATCACTAGCTAGAGTGATAATTCCATTGGGTCCGGGCATTTTAAGCTTCATGTACCCGTAATGGGGTATAGCTTGAAAGCTTGCAACTGCGTCTCGCCCTAGAAGGGTGTGGTATCCGCTGCTGAAGGGAGCCACTTGGAACGTGATTTCTTCGGACCTGTAATTTTCCGGGGTGCCGAATACCACATCGAGTGTGATTTTCCCTGCGCACCGTGCTTCCTGACTAGGGATAATTCCCCTGAAGGTTGTGCCGCTTTGTTCAATGCGGCTTTTGTCAATTTCCATCTTCTTGAGTGTTTCTTCGTAGATTAAGTTTAATCCGCTTCCGCCGTCCATGAGTACTTTAGTGAGTCGAAAGCCGTCAACTATTGGGCTAAGGACAAGAGCGGCTGGTGCCCGGATGGACTAGAATTGGGGTTCGTCACTTGCATTGAAAGTTATAGCAGTGTCGTTCCACGGATTTTATTTTTGCCACATGGCAGATTTCAGCGGAACTTCGATGAGCTCGCTTACGCCTATTGTTTGAGGCGAAGGTCTCGAAGACCGTTAGTACCGTATTGTGTTCCTTGGCGGGATGTTGTTCTGCTTTGTGGCACTCGAGGAGATCCTCGCCACTTTTTGCTACCTGCCGGAGTATCCAACATGCCCTAAGGTTATGGCTTGGTATTGCGTCCGGCGTACTGTGGAGCTTACATGGCCTATTGAGTCATCCTTCCAATACGGTTCCACGCCCTGGGGCGGGCTTTGGTTTCTTGGGAATTGAATTGGTCGACTTATGAGAGTTCAACCATTTAGTTCGGACAAAGGTTCTGGTGAGGGCCGTACTATCCCAAAATTCTGTTTGGGTCTTCCAGGCACTTTCCATTGCACAGTACTTCTGTACTATGGTTGCCAAGTTCGTAAAGTGTACTATGTCACGGCAACTTATAGCATTAAGGAGTCCTTTGTTCGTGCAGTTTCTGCAGAAAAGAGAGACTACTTCCACCTTGTGGCAGTCCTTGACCTTGTTAAGAGCAAGGAGGAATCTGGCCCAGTAACGGTGTACCATCTCCTGGGGATCCTGCCTAATACGGGAGAGACGGTTTAAGTCCGAGCGAGCGTCGTTGGCTGAATCTAGAATCTTATCCGATCTGACGCCCGGGGGCACGGGAAGTTCCGAGCCTGACAGTTCGGGATCTGGAGTATTACCTAATCCCTTTGGCCCAACGCCCGATTCTAAGTCCGGGACCTGGGCCATGTCTTCCTTTGGGTGGGTGTTCGGCTCACTGAGTTCGGTGATCCGGACATAATTCGTCCTCAAAGTTGAGGGGCAACCCACGTGTGGTTCCTCCACTACCGCTATCTCATGGGTGGCCGGCGGGGATCTAATGTCCCTTTGGTCGGGTTTAAGCCCAATCGGGTCATAGTCCATAACGACTCCCAAAGCGGCGATGCGATCCAAGAGCTCATTAAGGGAGGAGAACTCAATCGGATCCATCTGTTCGGCAAGCTCCGAATCGATGCGAAGGTTATGTGTGATGACCCGAGAGGCCATCGTCGGCGCGACAGCCGATGGGGCGGTCATAATGAAGCCGCCAAGCCGGAGAGTCTGGCCTACAGCCAGCGCTCCCCCAGAGGTGATGTTGTCCTCAACAACAAGATGAGCCATCGAGCCTTTGAAGCAACGACACAGAGGAACTCTCAATGAAAGCACCAATGTCGGTGTCAAAACCGGCGGATCTCGTGTAGGGGGTCCCGATCTGTGCGTCTTAGGCTGATGGTAAAAGGAAGCAAGGGACACAATGTTTACCCAGGTTCGGGCCCTCTCGATGGAGGTAAAACCCTACTTCCTGCTTGATTAATATTGAAGATATGTGGAATACAAGAGTAGATCTACCACGAGATCATAGAGGCTAAACCCTAAGAGCTAGCCTATGATGGTATGATTGTAATTGTGATCGGCCTTCTAAGGACCATGCTCTCCGGTTTATATAGACACCGGAGAGCTAGGGTTTACATGGAGTCGGTTTAAAAGGAAGGAAACATAATATCCGGATCGCCAAGCTTGTCTTCCACGCAAAGGAGAGTCCCATCCGGACACGAGCCAAAGTCTTGAGTCTTGTATCTTGACGCTTCTATAGTCCGAACGATATATATAGTCCGGCTGTCCGGATACCCCCTTATCCAGGACTCCCTTAGGGCCATCGAGCCTTGCTGCGATGACACAGAGGAACTCTCAATGAAAGCACCAATATCGGTGTCAAAACCGGAGGATCTCCTGTAGGGGGTCCTGAACTGTGTGTCTAAGGCTAATGGTAATAGGAGGCAGGGGACACGATGTTTTACCCAGGTTCGGGCCCTCTCTATGGAAATACCCTACTTCCTGCTTCATTAATATTGAAGATATGTGGAATACAAGAGTAGATCTACCACGAGATCGTAGAGGCTAAACCCTAAGAGCTAGCCTATGATGGTATGATTGTAATTGTGATCGGCCTTCTAAGGACCACCTCTCCGGTTTATATAGACATCGGAGAGCTAGGGTTTATATGGAGTCGGTTACAAGGAAGGAAACATAATGTCCGGATCGCCAAGCTTGTCTCCCACGCAAAGGAGAGTCCCATCCGGACACGGGCCGAAGTCTTGAGTCTTGTATCTTGACGCTTCAATAGTACGGACGATGTATATAGTCCGGCTCTCCAGATACCCCTAATCTAGGACTCCCTCAGTCTCCACTCCGGCAGCACCAAGGCCCTCACGACAAGACCAAGCAGAAGAGATAGCTCTTTGAGAAATCAAAGGGCAAATCAAGAAGACCAAGACAAGCCAAAGGAACAAGATATCACTAAGGAAAAACCTCCCTTGCCGGGCAGGCGAGCCTGGTCAGGTCGAGGCTTCACCAAAGACAAGTCCCAAAGATTCCCCCGGCAGGCATTGCCAGGGCCGCCAATGGTAAGTCACCCCGCCAACACTCCATCGCTCCACCGCACACCGAAGCAAGTCACTTATCAGTGCAGTGTCGAGCCCCCAAGTGATTAAGTGGCTGTCATTTGGCACATGGCAGCCATTTGGAAAGGAGATTCGCCCTATATGACACCCGCTTAGTGGCGTGTCATGTAGACAGACGAGAGGGTGGTTGAGCGGCACGACAGGCTTGCCGGGCTGTATCCTCAGCATGACACCTAGCACTTAATGCACTTTGTCCTAATTGCCAGAGTTAGGTATGATAGCACTGTTGGTTATCTAATCAGTAGGTAATGACTGATTTGCCGCTGTGGTAACCCCTTAGCCTATAAAATGAGGGCCATGGCAACCTAAGAGAGGATTCGAACCATTGTACACCCTTACTCATGTAGCTACTCTCCGCTACGTAACCTTGTTGGGCTTGAGCGCCACGCATCTGGTACGTCTCCAAGTATCTATAATTTTTGATTGTTCCATGCTATTATCCATCTTGGATGTTTTATATGCATTTATATGCTATTTTATATTATTTTTGGGACTAACCTATTAACTTAGAGCCCAGAGCCAGTTTCTGTTTTTTCCCTCATTTTTGAGTTTTACAGAAAAGGAATACCAAACGGCGTCCAAATGAACCAAAAATTTATGTGATTTTTTATGGACCAGAAGAAGCCCCCGAAGCAAAAGAGTTGGGCCAGAAAAGTCCTGAGGACACCACAAGAATGGAGGGCATGGCCCCCCTAGGGCAAGTCCTCCAGTCTTGTGGGTGCCTCGTGGATCCCCTCGACTTGTTCTCGACGCCAAAAATTTCTATAAATACACAAACCCCCAGGAATAACCTAGATCGGGAGTTCTGCTGCGGCAAGCCTCTATATCCCTGAAAACCCAATTAGGACCCTATTCCGGCACCCTTCCGGAGAGGGAAATCATCACTGATGGCCATCTTCATTATCCTGATGCTCTGCATGACGAGGAGGGAGTAGTTCACCCTCGGGGCTGAGGGTATGTGCCAAAAGCTATGTGTTTTCTCTCTCTCTCTCTCTCTCTCGTGTTCCTGATTTGGCACGATCTTGATGTACCGCGAGCTTTGCTACTATAGTTGGATCCTATGATGTTTCTCCCACTCTACCTTCTTGTAATGGATTGAGTTTTCCCTTTGAAGTTATCTTATCAGAATGAGTCTTTAAGGATTTTAGAACACTTGATGTATGTCTTGCAAGTGCTTATCGATGGTGACAATGGGATATTCACATGATCCACTTGATGTATGTTTTGGTGATCAACTTGCGGGTTCTATGACCTTGTGAACTTATGCATAGGGGTTGGCACATGTTTTTGTCTTGACTCTCCGGTAGAAACTTTGGGGCACTCTTTGAATTTCTTTGTGTTGGTTTGACTAGATGAATCTGAGATTGTGTGATGTGTATCGTATAATCAAACCTGCTAATACTTGTGGTGACATTGGAGTATCTAGGTTACATTAGGGTTTTGGTTGATGTGTGTCTTAAGGTGTTATTTTAGTACGAACTCTAGGGTTGTTTGCGACACTTATAGGAATAGCCCAATAGATTGATCAGAAAGAATAACTTTGAGGTGGTTTCGTACCCTCTTCGTTTGTTCTCTGCTATTAGTGACTTTAGAGTGACTCTTTGTTGCATGTTGAGGGATTGTTATATGATCCAATTATGTTATCATTGTTGAGAGAACTTGTGCTAGTGAAAGTATGAACCCTAGGCCTTGTTTCCAAGCATTGCAATACCGCTTTCGCTCACTTTTACCTCTTGCTACGTTGCTGTTTTTATATTTCCATATTACAAAAACCCATATCTACCATCCATATTACGCTTTTATCACCATCTCTTCGCTAACCTAGTGCAGCTATACAATTTACCATTGTATTGGGTGTGTTGGGGACACAAGAGACTCTTTGTTATTTGGTTGCAGGGTTGTTTGAGAGAGACCATCTTCATCCTACGCCTCCCACAGATTGATAAACCTTAGGTCATCCACTTGAGGGAAATTTACTACTGTCCTACAAAACTCTGCACTTGGAGGCCCAACATGAGTCTACAAGAAGAATGTTGCATAGTAGACATCAAGCTATTTTCTGGCGCCGTTGCCGGGGAGGTGAGTGCTTGAAGGTATATCTTAGATCTTGCAATTGAACCTTTTAGTTTCTTATTTTATCACTTGTTTAGTTTATAAAAGAAAGCTATAAAAAATGGAATTGAGGTTGCCTTATATGCTTCATCTTTTTAATTGTGCTCAAGTGCTAGAAGAAGAAGTCAATAAATTGTTTAGCACTAAATATTTGAATGATGAGCATGATTGCAATGTTGTTAGTATGAAATCTTTGAATATCCATAGTACTAGTGATGATTGCACTAGTCATGATAAAAATGTTTCTTATAAGCATGTCAACTTTTGTGGAGTGCACAGAGTTTGCTGTTACATACCAAAAAGGGAAGGTAGATTTTGCAAGAGGCATAAGTATTTAGAAACTAAATGGTTGCAAGAGAGGCTAGATGTTTGTGCTAAAAAAATTATTTTTTCTGGCCATCCTTGTGAACCTTGCAATGAACGTGGTCATTTAAATCTTCAATGCAAATTGTTTCATGATCGAATCATTTACAAAAATTGTGATGAGTTGATTTCCCTTGCGCATCATAATGAACTTAGTTTGCTTCTGGGTTATGACGAAATGAAACGTATAAGTAAGTATATTCCAGAATATAACCTTAAGAAATTTCTTGATTTTGACCTAGAGTAAATTTATATGTATTGTGCGGTGAATTGCATTGAAAATCCTTATATTGCCAATTACATAAAGCCAAGAAAACAAATAGAAGATGAAGAGAATACTAATGAAAGGGAAGATGTTTCCCAATATCCTCCTAGTCTTTCTTATGATGAATCAGGTAGCGAGGAGGAGCTTTCTATTCAACCAATCTCATTAATAAGGAGCTCCAAAAAGAGGATTAAACCCGCACATAATGTGGAGAAGAAAAAGAAAAGACGGAGAAGCAAAGGTAAAATGGTATCCTTCCCAAATGATGTTGCTCCTATTATTGTTAGGCCTATTACTCATTGTGATGATTATGATTGGGAAAGTAATAATACTTGTTATAATCTTGAGAATCTTTTTGGCACCAACTTAGAAAATTGTGGTGATAATAATTGATATACTATTGGTGCCATCCACACTATTAATGATGAGATTGATTATGCTTATGATATGCAAAGGCCCAAGCTTGGGATGCTATGTTTGATGAGAATGACATGTTTGAGAATTGATTTGCTACATTTAATGCTTGTCCCAAGCTTGGGGATGCTATGCATAATGAAGATGATATTTTTAGTCTCCCAAGTTTTGATATGCAAATTTATCATTATGATAGAATGCCTCCTATTTACGATGATTATATTGATGAAAGTGGTTTTGGAAGAGTGTCAACTTTAGGAAGTAATGATCCCACTATTTTGGAGGGTGTTGAATCTTATTGTGATAATTATGGAAGTGGATTTGGAGAGGTCATGACTTTATTTAGTGATGAATCCACTATTTCGGAAGAGGTTTCAATTGATGATGAGAACAAAGTTGCTATCTATGATGATTACTGTGATGACATGTATGCTATAAAGAGTAATGATAACCATGAAACTTGTCATCTTGATTTTAATTTTCAATTGGATTATGCCTCACATGATAGTTATTTTGTTGAGTTTGCTCCCACTACTATTCATGAGAAGAAATTTGCCTATGTGGAGAGTAATAAAAATTCTATGCTTGTGGATCATGAAACGAATGCTTTATCTGATAGCCATATTATTGAATCCATTCATGATGCTACTGAAAATTATTATGAGGGAGGAATATATGCATGTAGGAATTGCAATAATATCAAGTTTCCTCTCTATGTGTTGAAAATCTTGAAGTTATATTTGTTTTGCCTTCCTATGCTAGTTGATTCTTGTTCCCATAAATTGTTTGCTCACAATATCCCTATGCATAGGAAGTGGGTTAGACTTAAATGTGATAGTGATATGCTTCAGGATGCTCCTATTATGTTTCAGTTCTTATCTTTTATGTGAGCATCATTGAAATCATCATGCCTAGCTAAAAAGGCATTAAAGGAAAGCGCTTGTTGGGAGACAACCCAATGTTTCTACCTATTGATTTTGTGTGTCCACATGATTATGCTACTATAGTAATCATATTTTATAGCTTTTGTTTCAATAAAGTGCCAAGTAAATCCTTTGGGATAGTGTGGATGATAGTTGACTTGATTCGGTGCAAAAACAGAAACTTTTGCGCGCAGTCCAGGAATTTTCAAACTTCACAGGAACGTGATTTTGATCTGAATTTTTTACACAAGATTGATATACAAATTGCCCATGTTGTCCTAATTTTGCAGAATTTTTGGAGTTACAGAAGTATACTAAGTTTCCAGATTACTAGAGACTGTTCTATTTTTGACAGATTTTGTTTTCGTTGTGTTGCTTATTTTGACGAATCTATGAGTAGTATTGGAGGGTATGAACCATGGGGAAGTTGGAATACATTAAATATTACACCAATATAAATTTAGAATGAGTTCATAACAGTACCTAAGTGGTGATTTGCCTTATTATACTAAAAGAGCTTATGAGTTTTCTATTGAGTTTTGTGTTGTGAAGTTTTCAAGTTTTGGGTGAAGTTTCCATGGATTACGGAATAAGGAGGGGAAAGAGCCTAAGCTTGGGGATGCCCAAGGCACCCCAGGGTAATAATCAAGGACAACCAAGCATCTAAGCTTGGGGATGCCCCCGATGGCATTCCCTCTTTTGTCTTCATTCATCAGTAACCTTACTTGGAGCTATATTTTTATTCACCACATGATATGTGTTTTGCTTGGAGCATCATTTTATTTTATTAGTTTTTGTTTGTTGTTTTAATAATATCCCAAGATCTGAAATTCTTAAATTTTAGAGAGTCTTCACATAGTTACACAATTATTCGACTACTCATCGATCTTCACTTATATCTTTTGGAGTAGTTTGTCATTTGCTCTAGTGCTTCACTTATATCATTTTAGAGCGCGGATGTGGTTTTATTTTGAAAAAATTGATGAACTCTCATGCTTCACTTATATTATTTTGAGTCTTAAATAGCATGTTAATTTTCTTTGGTTATGAATTTAGTCCTAATATGATGGGCATCCAACAGGGATATAATAAAAACTTTCATATAAAATGCATTGAATACTATGTGAAGTTTGATTCCTTATGATTGTTTTGAGATATGAGGATGATGAAATTAGAGTCATGCTAGTGTGTAATTGTGGATTGTAGAAATACTTGTGTTAAAGTTTGTGATTCATGTAGCATGCACGTATGGTGAACCATTATGTGATGAAGTCAGAGCATGATTTATATATTGATTGTCTTCCTTATGAGTGGTGGTCAGGGACAAGCGATGGTCTTTTCCTACCAATCTATCCCCCTAGGAGCATGCACGTAGTAATCATTTCGATAACTAATAGATTTTTGCAATAAGTATGTGAGTTCTTTATGACTAATGTTGAGTCCATGGATTATATGCACTCTCGCCCTTCCACCATTGCTAGCCTCTCTAGTACCGCACAACTTTTGCCGTTACCATACACCCACCATATACCCTCCTAAAAACAGCCACCATACCTACCTATTATGGCATTTCCATAGCCATTCCGAGATATATTGCCATGCAACTTTCCATCGCTTCGTTTATTCTTACATGCTTCATCATTGTCATATTGCTTTGCATGATCATTTAGTTGACATCGTATTTGTGGCAAAGCCTCCTTTCATAATTCTTTCATACATGTCATTCATGATTCATTGCACATCCCGGTACACCACCGGAGGCATTCATATAGAGTCATATTTTGTTCTAAGTATCAAGTTGTAATTCTCGAGTTTTAAGTAAATAAAAGTGTGATAATCTTTATTATTAGAGCATTGTCCCAGTGAGGAAAGGATGATGGAGACTATGATTCCCCCACAAGTCAGGATGAGACTTCGAACGGAAAAAAAGAGAGGCCAAAAAAAGAGAAGGCCCAAAAAAAGAAGAAAATGAGAGAAAAGAGAGAAGGGGCAATGCTACTATCCTTTTACCACACTTGTGCTTCAAAGAAGCACCATGATCTTCATGATAGAGAGTCTCCTATGTTGTCCCGTTCATATACTAGTGAGAAATTTTCATTATAGAACTTGGCTTGTATATTCCAATGATGGTCTTCCTCAAATTGCCTCGGTCTTCGTGAGCAAGCGAGTTGGATGCACACCCACTTAGTTTTTCTTTGAGATTTCATACACTTATATCTCTAGTGCATCCGTTGCATGGCAATCCCTAATCACTCACATTGATATCTATTGATGGGCATCTCCATAGCCTGTTGATACGCCTAGTTGATGTGAGACTATCTCCTTCTTTTTGTCTTCTCCACAACCACCATATTCTATTCCATCTATAGTGCTATGTCCATGGCTCACACTCATGTATTGCATGAAAGTTGAAAAGGTTTGAGAGCATCAAAAGTATGAAACAATTGCTTGGCTTGTCATCGGGGTTGTGCATGACTTGAATATTTTGTGTGATGAAAATGGAGCATAGCCAGACATTATGATTTTGTAGGGATAGCTTTCTTTGGCCATGTTATTTTGAGAAGACATGATTGCTTTGTTAGTATGCTTGAAATATTATCGTTTTATGTCAATAATAAACTTTTGTTTTGAATCTTATGGATCTGAATATTCTTGCCACAATAGAGAAGATTACGTTTATAAATATGTTAGGTAGCATTCCACATCAAAAATTCTGTTTTTATCGTTTATGATGAGGACATCAATACCATTGTTACACCCATAGCCCCTATTGCTACATATACTGGACCAATTACTAGAGCTCGCGCATGCCAATTAAATTATCAGGTACTTTCATTTCTTGGTAATGATTCTAATGTTCATGAGAATATGAGGCTGCCTAAATTGGATACATTTGTTTTGCTTACAAATGAAGGGCCTAGCTTGGAGAAGGATGAACATTGGAGCAAGAACAAGCATGGAGATTACGGCATGCGCAAGGGGAACAAGAACGAAGTTACAAGTGATGATTTCAGGACTTTAAAGCCTCCATAATGGGTGCATGAAGCCTTGGACGAAATATACAAGATGCCACTTCATAAATTTCGTCCTGAGGCTATTCTAGATGCCGTGTCACCTTATTATTGGGCCAGGCCCATGTAATTTGGAAATACATAAGTATAGGCTATTTTTAGAGTCCGCATGTGTGGGGAAACAAGAGATAGGGTTGATTTCGGACCCCTCCACCAAGGGCCACGAAATCCCCCCCCCTCTTCCTCCATATATACAGCCCTTAGGGCAGCGTTTAGACTTTCGGTTTTGTTTAAATTAAAGTTCGCCATAGCTGCAACTTCGCGTACTTCGTTTGTGTTCAACGACCAGACAAAGGCGTCACAGAACCCCACCTTGATCAATAAAGCTTTCATCTTATATTCATAATATCCTGATTGCAATCTCAGTTTCTTGCTTGTTCTTTGTTTGCTCGCAGGAAACAGACCCTCGTGGTCAGGTTGATCGTGCTCCGGCATGATCAATAACCTCTCAGATTTGGTTAAGCAATTGCTAAGGGGCGACGTCCTCGCACGTTCGTAGTCGGATCGTCAAAGTCGACTTCCACCAAAGCGATATCCATCATCTCATCGAAAGACGAGACACCTTTGCCTCTATCAGTTTACCTACTCGAGGATGAACAAGAATTAAACTTGGGGATGCTTTATACGTATCCACATCTTGGATGTTTTATATGCATTTATATGCTATTTTATATTATTTTTGGGACTAATGTATTAAGTTAGAGCCCAGTGCCAGTTTTTATTTTTTCCTTGTTTTTGAGTTTTACAGAAAAGGAATACCAAACGGAGTCCAAATGACCTGAAAATTTATGGTGATTTTGATGGACCAGAAGAAGCCCCCGAAGCAAAAGAGTTGGGCCAAAAGAGTCTCGAGGCCACCACAAGGATGGAGGGTGCCCCCCCTAGGGAGCGTCCTCCGGCCTTGTGGGCGCCTCGTGGATCCCCCCTGACTTGTTCTCGATGCCAAAAATTCCTATAAATACAGAAACCCCCAGAAATAAACCTAGATCCGGAGTTCCGCCGTCGCAAGCCTCTGTATCCACGAAAACCCAAAGAGGACCCTGTTCCGGCACCCTATCACAAGGGGGGGGGGAGTAGTTCTCCCTCGGGGCTGAGGGTATGTACCAGTAGCTATGTGTTTGATCTCTCTCTCTCTCTCTCTCTCTCTATCTATCTATCTCTATCTCTCTCGTGTTCTTGATTTGGCACGATCTTGATGTACCGCGAGCTTTGCTACTATAGTTGGATCTTATGATTTTTCTCTACCTTCTTGTAATGGATTGGGTTTTCCCTTTGAAGTTATCTTATCAGATTGAGTCTTTAAGGATTTGAGAACACTTGATGTATGTCTTGCATGTGCTTACCTGTGGTGACAATGGGATATTCACGTGATCCACTTGATGTATGTTTTGGTGATCAACTTGTGGGTTTTGTGACCTTGTGAACTTGTGCATAGGGGTTGGCACACATTTTCGTCTTGACTCTCCGGTAGAAACTTTGGGGCACTCTTTGAAGTTCTTTGTGTTGGTTTGAATAGATGAATCCGAGATTGTGTGATGCATATCGTATAATCAAACCCGAGGATACTTGTGGTGACATTGGAGTATCTAGGTGACATTAGGGTTTTGGTTGATGTGTGTCTTAAGGTGTTATTTTAGTATGAATTCTAGGGATGTTTGTGACACTTATAGGAATAGCCCAATAGATTGATCAGAAAGAATAACTTTGAGGTGGTTTCGTACCCTACGATAATCTCATCGTTTGTTCTCCGCTATTAATGACTTTGGAGTGACTCTTTGTTGCATGTTGAAGGATTGTTATATGATCCAATTATGTTATCATTGTTGAGAGAACTTGCGCTAGTGAAAGTATGTACCCTAGGCCTTGTTTCCAGGCATTGCAATACCGCTTTTGCTCACTGTTACCTCTTGCTACCTTGCTGTTTTTATATTTTCAGATTACAAAAACCCATATCTATCATCCATATTACGCTTTTATCACCACCTCTTCGCCGAACTAGTGCTCCTGTACAATTTACCATTGTATTGGGTGTGTTGGGAACACAAGAGACTCTTTGTTATTTGGTTGCAGGGTTCTTTGAGAGAGACCATCTTCATCCTACGCCCCCCACAGATTGATAAACCTTAGGTCATCCACTTGAGGGAAATTTGCTATTGTCCTACAAAACTCTGCGCCTGGAGGCCCAACATCAGTCTACAAGAAGAAGGTTGTGTAGTAGACATCAGCATCCACCACGGTCCTCCCATCAATCCACCGAAGCAGGAGTAAGGTTTTATGCTTCGCAGCGGCCTGAGCCTGGGTAAAAACCACCAACATCACCCCTGTCATGCTGCTTGATGGTGTTCGCTCTTTGTGCAACATGCCCTTCCCCCTTGCTGAACCACAAGGGGTTGATGGCCCCATAGGTGACCATGTTCTGTCATGACATCTTTGGCGCGCCAGGTAGGGGGACCGCTAGCGCGAACCCGAGGTTGTAAGCAGCATGTCGAACTACACCATCATCTGCATCGACTCTCTCTCCACCAGCAGCTTCGAAGGAGAAAGACTACGTCATTTCACTGCCTCGTCCTACCCAGTTTGGCCATCCATCTCCATCGTGGCCACGACAGCAGAGGGAACAAGAGGTCGGGGGTGACGCGACGACCCCAAGCGGCTTCGGTAGCGCGGCCACTATGATGCTCCCACTCGGGAGAAGAAGCAAGGGAATGTGGTACACGGTCTCCTTCTCCGCCACTTTTCACTTGTCAATGCTCGAGCCACGTGGGGGGTAGCGTTGTTGATACGTCTCCAACATATCTATAATTTATGAAGCATTCATGCTATTTTATTATCTGTTTTGAATGATTATGGGCTTTATTATACACTTTTATATTACTTTTGGGACTAACCTATTAACCGGAGACCCAGCCCATATTGTTGTTTTATTGCCTGTTTCAGTATTTCGAAGAAAAGGAATATCAAACAGAGTCCAAACAGAATGAAACCTTCGGCATCGTGATTTTTTGGAAGAATAACATCCGGGAGACTTGGAGTTCACGTCAGAAGAGCCTCGAGGAGGCCAGGAGATAGGAGGGCGCGCCCCCCTACTGGGCGCGCCCCCTATCTCATGGGCCCCTCGAGCACCTCCCGACCGACTTCTTTCGCCTATATAAGCCTATGTACCCTAAAACCATCGAAAATCAAGATAGATCGGGAGTTCCGGCGCCGCAAGCCTCGGTAGCCACCAAAAACCTCCCGGGAGCCTGTTCCGGCACCCTGCCGGAGGGGGACCCATCACCGGTGGCCATCTTCATCATCCCGGTGCTCTCCATGATGAGGAGGGAGTAGTTCACCCTCGAGGCTGAGGGTATGTACAGTAGCTATGTGTTTGATCTCTCTCTCTCTCTCTCTCTCTCTCTCTCTCTCGTGTTCTCTCTCGTGTTCCCTCTATGGCATGATCTTGATGTATCCCGAGCTTTGCTATTATAGTTGGATCTTATGATGTTTCTCCCCCTCTACTCTCTTGTAATGAATTGAGTTTCCCCTTTGAAGTTATCTTGTCGGATTGAGTCTTTTGTTTTAGAACACTTGATGTATGTCTTGCTGTGTTTATCTGTGGTGACAATGGGATATCACGTGCCACTTGATGTATGTTTTGGTGACCAACTTGTGGGTTCCGCCCATGAACCTATGCATAGGGGTCGGCACACATTTTCT
Organism: Triticum aestivum; assembly: GCF_018294505.1. Classification (NCBI taxonomy): domain Eukaryota; kingdom Viridiplantae; phylum Streptophyta; class Magnoliopsida; order Poales; family Poaceae; genus Triticum; species Triticum aestivum. The sequence continues at coordinate 309,371,583 of NC_057813.1, read as the reverse complement.
TGACTCTCCGGTAGAAACTTTGGGGCACTCTTTGAAGTACATTGTGTTGGTTGGATGAGCCTGAGATTGTGTGATGCATATCGTATAATCATGCCCACGAATACTTGAGGTGACAATGGAGTATCTAGGTGACATTAGGGTTTTGGTTGATTTGTGCCTTAAGGTGTTATTCTAGTATGAACTCTATGATAGATTGAGCAGAAAGAATAACTTCATGTTATTTTACTACGAACTCTTGAATAGATAGAACAGAAACGATAACTTTGAGGTGGTTTTGTACCCTACCATAATCTCTTCATTTGTTCTCCGCTATTAGTGTCTTTGGAGTGACTCTTTGTTGCATGTTGAGGGATTGTTATATGATCTATCTATGTTATTATTGTTGAGAGAACTTGCACTAGTGAAAGTATGAACCCTGGGCCTTGTTTCCTATCATTGCAATACCATTTACGCTCACTTTTATCATTAGTTACCTTGCTGTTTTTATAATTTCAGATTACAAAAACCTATATCTACCATCCATATTGCACTTGTATCACCATCTCTTCGCCAAACTAGTGCACCTATACAATTTACCATTGTATTCGGTGTGTTGGGGACACAAGAGACTCTTTGTTATTTGATTGCAGGGTTGTTTGAGAGAGACCATCTTCATCCTATGCCTCCTATGGATTGATAAACCTTAGGTCATCCACTTGAGGGAAATTTGCTACTGTCCTACAAACTTGTGTACTTGCAGGCCCAACAACGTCTACAAGAAGAAGGTTGTGTAGTAGACATCAAGCTCTTTTCTGGCGCCGTTGCCGGGGAGGTGAGTGCTTGAAGGTATATCTTTATATCTTGCAAATGAATCTTTTTGATTCTTATTTTATCACTAGTTTAGTTTATAAAAGAAAACTACAAAAAAATGGAGTTAAGTTTGTCTCTTACGCATCGTCTTTTTAATATCTTTCGTGAGTATGATGGAAAGGAAAATTGTGCTCAAGTGCTAGAAGAAGAACGCATTAAAATGCTTAGTACTAAATCTTTGAATGATGAGCATGATTGCAATGTTGTTAGTATAAACTCTTTGAATATCCATAGTACTAATGATGATTGCACTAGTTATGATGAAAATGTCTCCTATAAGCATGTTGATTTTTGTGGACTAGATTGGGTTTGCATGGACACACCAAATAGGGGAAATAGATATTGCAAGAGGCATAAGTATTTAGAAACTAAAAGGTTGCAAGAAAGGCTAGATAAGAGTGCGGAGAATTAAGATATCTTTACCGTTGTGAATTTTGCAATGAACAAGATCATTTACATCTCCAATGCAAATTGTTTCATGATCGAATCGTGTCCAAAAATTGTGATGATTTGATCTCCCTTTCTCATTACAATGAACTTAGATTGCTTTTGGGTTATGAAGAATTGAAACGTGCAACTAAGCTTATTCCAAAATTTAATCTTGAGCATTTCCTTGATATTGATCTAGAGATGATTTATATGTTTTGTGTGGTGAATTGCATTGAAAATCCTTATATTGCCAATTACCTAAAGAAAAGAAAGCAAATAGAAGATGATTAGAATACTAATGAAAGGGAAGAGACTTCCAAATGTCCTCCTATTATTTCTTATGATGAATCAGGTAACGAGGAGGAGATTTCTATTCAACCAATCTCATCAATAAGGAGCTCAAAGAGGAAGGTTGAACCCACATATAATGTGAAGAACAAAAAGAAAAGAAGGAGCAACAAAGGTAGAAAGTTATCCCTCCCAAATGATGTTGCTCCTACTACTCATTTTGATGATGATAATTGCTTTACTATTGGTGCTATCCATATTTTTAACAATGAGAGTGATTATGCTTATGATATGAAAAGGCCCAAGCTTGGGGAAGCTATGTTTGATGAGTATGAAATATTTGAGAATATATTTTCTGAAATTAATGTTTGTCCCAATCTTGGGGATGCTACGTTAATGAAGATGATATTTTTAGCCTCCCAAGTTTTGATGTGCAAAGTTGTTATGATGATAGCATGCCTTGTACCTATGATGATTATATTGATGAAAGTGGGTTTGGAAGAGTGTCAACTTTAGGAAGTAGTTATCCCACTATTTTGGAGGATGTTGAATCTTATTGTGATGAATATGAAAGTGGATTTGGAAGAGTGTCAACTTTATTTAGTCATGATTCCACTATCTTGGGAGAGGTTTCAATCGATTATGATGAGAACGAAGTTGCTACTTATGATGATTATTGTGATGAAACCTATGCTATAAAAAGTAGTGATGATTATATTTATAAAACTTGTCATGATTATGATTACCCTTTTTCTGAAAATTACTCTTTTAATGTGGAAACCATTTTTAGTGTTCAAGTCTTTTATGATACTCTTACTATTCATGAGAAGAAATTTGCTTATGTGGAGAGTAGTAAATTTTCTATGCAAGTAGATCATGAAAAGAATGCTTTAGGTGCTGGTTATATTGTTGAATTCATTCATGATGTTACTAAAAATTATTATGAGCGAGGAACGTATGCTTGTAGGAATGGCAATAATGTCAAGTTTCCTCTCTATGTGTTGAAATTTTTGAAGCTATGCTTGTTTTACCTTCCTATGCTAGTTGATTATTGTTCCCATAAGTTGTTTTCTCACAAAATCCCTATGCATAGGAAGTGGGTTAGGACTCCCGTTATGTTTCAATTCCTATCTTTTATGTGAGCATCATTGCCATCATCATGCCTAGCTAAAAAGGCATTAAAGAAAAGCACTCGTTGGGAGACAACCCAATATTTAACCTTACTGTTTTTGTGTGTCCACATGATTATGTTACTGTAGTAATCATGTTTTATAGCTTTTGTTTCAATAAAGTGCCAAGTAGAACCTTTGGGAAGACTTGGGTGAAGTCTATATGATCTTGCTGTAAAAAACAGAAACTTTAGCGCTCACAAGATTGGTTGCCATTTTTTACTGGGGAGTGATTTTAGGTTGATTCTTTTTGAAGATGATTAATAGACAAATTACTAAAGTCCAGAAATTTATTTCATAATTTTTGGGGTTCCATAGGTATACGTTTGATACATATTACTATAGACTGTTCTATTTTTGACCGATTCTGTTTTCAGTGTGTTGTTTGCTTATTTTGATGAATCTATGAGTAGTATCGGAAGGTATGAACCATAGAGAAGTTAGAATACAGTATATATTACACCAATATGAATTTAGAATGAGTTCATTACAGTACCTAAGTGGTGATTTACTTTCTTATACTAACGGAGCTTACGAGTTTTGTTTTGAGTTTTGTGTGGTTAAAGTTTTCAAGTTTTGGGTAAAGATTCGATGGACTATGGAATAAGGAGTGGAAAGAGACTAAGCTTGGGGATTCCCAAGGCACCCCAAGGTAATATTCAAGTACAACCAAGAGCCTAAGCTTGGGGATGCCCCGGAAGGCATCCCCTCTTTCGTCTTCGTTCATCGGTAACTTTACTTGGAGCTATATTTTTATTCGCCACATGATATATGTTTTGCTTGGAGTGTCATTTTCTCTTGTTAGTATTTGCTTGCTGTTATTCATAATAATGTTTTGTATCTTTAGTTTCAATAAAAATGTCAAGGATAGCCTTTACCTTGCTTATTTTGCTAGTATAATGTTGCTGTTTGAAAACAGAAAGTTTACCGCTGTTGCAAAAATTCCCTAGAAAAGTCAGAGAATGGTATAATGTTGAAACTTTTTGCATATTAAGATCTGATAAATTTATTACTGTGGGAATTTTCTCTCATATTTTTTGGACTTAGGGAAGTATTGATACTCTTGCATTCTTTACATACTGTACTGTTTTGGCAGATTGCTGTTATGTTTGCATTGTCTGCATATGTTTGCTTGTTTAATGATTCTATTTGAGGATAGGAGTATTAAGTATGCAAAGACATTTATTATGCAATGTTGAATAATAATTTCAGTTATTTGTTACAGTAGAAAATGATAAGGTTTTGCATTGGTTTATACTAACCTATCTCACGAGTTCTTGTTGAATTTGTTGTGAATGAAGCTTTTGATAAAAAGAAGAGAAACCATGATATGAGAGGAATTAAGGAGACATAAAATTTCAAGCTTGGGGATGTCCAAGGCACCCTAAGATAATATTTCAAGAAGTCTCAAAGCTTGGTGATGCCCCGGTAGGCATTCCACCTTTCTTCTTCACCAACTATCGGTTAGTATCGGTTGAGCCTAAGTTTTTGCTTCTTCACATGAGTTGTGCTATCCTTGCAATGTCATTTTTTTGATTGCTGTTTGAATAAGATACCAAGATCTGAAATTCTTTAATGAGAGAGAGTCTTCATATAGCTACATAATTATTTTGCTACTCATTGATCTTCACTTATATCTTGTTGGAGTAGTTTGTCATTTACTCATGTGCTTCACTTATATCCTATGAGTAAATTGTTGAATGAGTTGATTGTCATAAATCTGAAATTATATATGTTTCATTTGCTTATCCCATGGGGAGTAATGACTTCATATCTAAGGAGTAGAGGTTGTAAATTTATTGACGGCTAGCAAGCATTGTATTAGTCATTTGAACAATTCATGAAAGAATATTGAAGGAAGAGAGATTTCACATATAAATATACTATCCTAGACATCTTTTATAATTGTGAGCACTCATTAAGTATGACATGCTAAAGAGTTGATGTTGGACAAGGAAGACAACGTAATGGGTTATGTTTTCTCACATCTCAGTTAAAGTATATTGTCATGGGACATTCAAACATGTTGAGCTTGCCTTTCCCCCTCATGCTAGCCAAAAATTCCTAGCACCAAGTAGAGATACTACTTGTGCTTCCAATTATCCCTAAACCCAGTTTTTGCCATGAGAGTCCACCATAGTAAGATCCTTCAAGTAAGTTGTCATCGATGCAAGCAATAAAAATTGGTCTCTAAATATGGATGACTTATTAGTGTGGAGAAAATAAGATTGTACGAACTTGTTATGGAAGCAATAAAAGCGACAGACTGCATAATAAAGGTCCATATACAAGGGGCAATATAAAGTGACATTCTTTTGCATTAAGATTTTGTGTATCCAACCCTAAAAGCACATGACAACCTCTGCTTCCCTCTGCGAAGGGCCTATCTTTTACCTTATGTCTTTTACATTATGCAAGAGTCAAGGTGATCTTCACGTTTCCCTTTTTCATTTTATCCTTTGGCAAGCACTTTGTGTTAGGGTGATCCTGATATATATATCCAATTGGATGTACGTTAGCATGAACTATTATTGTTGACATCACCCAAAGGTGAATACATTTGGAGGCAATATTATAAGCCCCTATCTTTCTCTGTGTCTGATTAAAACTTCATAACCACAAGTATTGCGTGAGTGTTAGCAATTGTAGAAGACTATATGATGGTTGAGTATGTGAAGTTTGCTAAATCAAAGCTCTGACATAGACCCTTCCTGAAAATAGGATGCATTGCAATTGTTTGATGACTAAGAATGAAGTTTGCTAGTTTTCAAGAAAGTTTATGGTCTATGCTTTAACATGTGAATTGCTTGTTACTTGTTCGTGAGAAGTTTTATGAGATGAACTACTATTATGACATATTATCATGCTAGAAAAGGTGATTGAAATTTTCATTGATCAAACTTGTGCACCTCTAGCATTCACACTTCATAAATTCTTTCTTTTATCATTTACCTACTCGAGGACGAGTACGAATTAAGCTTGGGGATGCTGATACGTCTCCAACGTATCTATAATTTATGAAGCATTCATGTTATTTTATTATCTGTTTTGAATGATTATGGGCTTTATTATACACTTTTATATTACTTTTGGGACTAACCTATTAACCGGAGGCCCAGCCTATATTGCTGTTTTATTGCCTATTTCAGTATTTCAAAGAAAAGGAATATCAAATGGAGTCCAAACGGAATGAAACCTTCGGCATCGTGATTTTTTGGAAGAATATCATCCGGGAGACTTGGAGTTCATGTCAGAAGAGCCTCGAGGAGGCCAGGAGATAGGATGGCGCCCCCCTACTGGGTGCGCCCCCTGTCTCGTGGGCCCCTCGAGCACCTCCCGACCGACTTCTTTCACCTATATAAGCCTACGTACCCTAAAACCATCAAAAATAAAGATAGACCGGGAGTTCCGCCGCCGCAAGCCTCTATAGCCACCAAAAACCTTTCGGGAGCCCGTTCCGGCACCCTGCCGGAGGGGGAACCCATCACCGGTGGCCATCTTCATCATCCCAGCGCTCTCCATGACGAGGAGGGAGTAGTTCACCCTCGAGGCTGAGGGTATGTACAGTAGCTATGTGTTTGATCTCTCTCTCTCTCGTGTTCTCTCTCATGTTCCCTCTATGGCACGATCTTGATGTATCCCGAGCTTTGCTATTATAGTTGGATCTTATGATGTTTCTCCCCCTCCACTCTCTTGTAATGAATTGAGTTTCCCCTTTGAAGTTATCTTATCGGATTGAGTCTTTTGTTTGAGAACACTTGATGTATGTCTTGCCGTGTTTATCTATGGTCACAATGGGTATCATGTGCCACTTGATGTATGTTTTGGTGACCAACTTGCGGGTTACGCCCATGAACCTATGCATAGGGGTTGGCACACGTTTTCTTGACTCTCCGGTAGAAACTTTGGGGCACTCTTTGAAGTACATTGTGTTGGTTGGATGAATCTGAGATTGTGTGATGCATATCGTATAATCATGCCCGCGGATACTTGAGGTGACAATGGAGTATCTTGGTGACATTAGGGTTTTGGTTGATTTGTGTCTTAAGGTGTTATTCTAGTATGAACTCTACGATAGATTGAGCGGAAAGAATAGCTTCATGTTATTTTACTACGAACTCTTGAATAGATAGAACAGAAACGATAACTTTGAAGTGGTTTCGTACCCTACCATAATCTCTTCATTTGTTCTCCGCTATTGGTGTCTTTGGAGTGACTCTTTGTTGCATGTTGAGGGATTGTTATATGATCTATCTATGTTATTATTGTTGAGAGAACTTGCACTAGTGAAAGTATGAACCCTAGGCCTTGTTTCCTATCATTGCAATACCGTTTACGCTCACTTTTATCATTAGTTACCTTGCTGTTTTTATAATTTCAGATTACAAAAACCTATATCTACCATCCATATTGCACTTGTATCACCATCTCTTCGCCGAACTAGTGCACCTATACAATTTACCATTGTATTGGGTGTGTTGGGGACACAAGAGACTTTTTTTTATTTGGTTGCAGGGTTGTTTGAGAGAGACCATATTCATCCTACGCCTCCTACGGATTGATAAACCTTAGGTCATCCACTTGAGCGAAATTTGCTACTGTCCTACAAACCTGTGAACTTGCAGGCCCAACAACGTCTACAAGAAGAAGGTTGTGTAGTAGACATCAGTTGTCAACGTCGATAAGCCCACGTGGAAGTCGGTCTAGCATTTACCCCATGAAGGGAAAATCATGTGTGATTGGCACCCTGGCAAGCATGCTCTAGCAGGGCCGTCAGCGTCAAGCGTGACCTTTAAGCCTACCATTGTGATATCGTTAAAAGTGAAAGGAGAAGGAGAGAGGAATCGGCCCTTCCACTCACCATGCATTATCACTTGCAATTGATCTACTACCCCCTTCGGCCCTTACCGGGGGGGGGGGGACACGCAACCGATAAAACTATTAAGTTTTCTCTTTGTGCATGCTTTATGTTGAATAATGTTGCAGAACCGAGACACACGGGCGAATGCCATCCTTCTAAGATATGCGGACGTGACGAACGACCGCGGAGGGAGGAGGAGGGAATCCTGATCAAAAGCTAAGTCAATATTCCCACTCCCTTTTTCTCCAAAGTTTGCATTTGCTTATCCCTCGGACAATCAAGTTTTTCTGTGTGGTTAGGGCCTTTCATGTGATGGCACCTTGCTATATTTGTCTGCGCCCCCACTTTTGTTTCAAGCACTGCTCAACAAAGTGGGCGGCAGCATCAAACACTCCTAAGGAAAAACCTGCTGGGGCATGTCCTCGCCAGCTGAATGCTAAGGACCCGCTCCTCACAGCAATCGCGACAGCATGTTACTGTCAGGCAACCAAAACACATAGAAAGAAACTAACCATACAGACATCCATGGGTCAAACAAAATAGGGATGGCATGCACTTAAAGTTAACCAAACATCAGTTCAACACAAATGAGAGCAGTACATGGCCAAAACACGAAGCATACATAATGTTTTGTTACAGGGCGCCGCGGCGACAAGGATGATTCAAGGATGAGCTTGGCGGACTCAGGGGACACTGGGGACGTCGAGGACCTTGTCAGCAAAGGGACCAAACCTTCTCCTCAGTAGCAGAAATGTCGGCACTAGCCGGCAGCTTCCTGAAGCCATCGGCAAGGTTGTGGTCCGGATGGCGATAGGCGATGTTGCTCAAGACCATGAAGTGGGCATCGCGGGAAAGCTTTCGGGATTCACTTGCAAAATGAGTGACTTTTCCTTCCTCATGTGCCATCAGCCCTTCGATCAATCCATCCAAGAATTGCGCTAGCTTGACGCTTGGAACCTCATGTCTGCTAACTGAGAAGGTTGGGCTCTCCGTGCCCATCGTCGCAATCTGGGCGGAGAGGCGCTCGGCGATGTCCACCAGGCTCTTGATCCAGAGGTCACGCTGCTCAACCTGGTTCAACAGCTTGTCCTCTATGTAATTTCGGATGATTCTCGCGTTCTCCAAGTCTTTCACCAGCTGCTTTTCATGAGCTCCAGCAGACTCAGTCATGCTCTCCAAAGTGTCGAGCCTTGCCTTCATGTGAGTAATGGTGCCATTGGCAGTATTAATATCCTAGCTTTTGGCGGAGAGCTGCGATTGCACCTCCTTCAGAAGGATCTCAGCCTTTTGCTATCCCTCCTTGAGAGCCTCAATTTCCTTGGACTCCCGGCAAGATCCTCTATTAGTCTGGCCACCTGTTGATCGAGGTCAGCCTTGGCAATGGATGTAGCGGCAAGATCATCGGCAACCTTCTTCAGCTGGGCAGTGGAGTCAAGGGTGAGCGCGTCAAGGCCAGATGTCGGTGTCAAAACCGGCGGATCTCGGGTAGGGGGTCCTGAACTGTGCGTCTAAGGCTAATGGTAACAGGAGGCAGGGGACATGATGTTTTACCCAGGTTCGGGCCCTCTCTATGAAGGTAATACCCTACTTCCTAGTTGATTGATCTGGATGATATGAGTATTACAAGAGTTGATCTACCACGAGACCGTAGAGGCTAAACCCTAGAAGCTAGCCTATGATTAAGATTGTTGTTGTCCTATGGACTAAACCCTCCGGTTTATATAGACATCAGAGGAGCCTAGGGTTACACAGAGTCGGTTACAAAGAAGGAGATCTAACATCCGGATCACCAAGCTTGTCTTCCACGCAAAGGAGAGTCCCATCCGGACACGGGACAAAGTCTTGAGTCTTGTATCTTCACGGTCCAACAGTTCGGCTGTCCGGATACCCCCTAATCCAGGACTCCCTCAGTAGCCCCTGAACCAGGCTTCAATGGCGAGGAGTCCGACACATAGATTGTCTTCGGCATTGCAAGGCGGGTTCCATCTCCAAATACTCCAAAGTAGATTAAGGATCGTGTCCAGCTCTGTGAGATAATTTCCGCACACCACCGTAGAGAGCATAACACTTTACAAATCTAATCTGCTGACATTTTTTCATGGTGTGCCCTTACGCCGCGGCATGGCTCAATACGAACCAGTTTTTCTCGGCCTGCCACCACACGCACTGCAAGGCGGTTTTATTGGCACGCCTTGTCGAAGCAGAGATCGTGTTCCCCTTATTGCGGGATTCCCATCAATACGGGCGTGGGCAACCCCACTACGCCTGTTGGTATGACTCCGTGTTTTTAGGCAAGTCCCAAGCGGTTACGCTAAGGACGCTTGATATTCACCCCCTTTATAGAGGGCCCGAGGCCTATCCCTCTTTCCTACCATGCTTGCTCCTTTCCGCATCTCGAGTTCCAACACCCGAAGCCCAAGCTTAGGCACTTCGGATCTTCAATCATGTCCGGATCCAACCTTCAAGGCCGGTGGATGTGACAGAGGAGGACATTGCGAAGCTTAGGGAGGTCAGATATCTGACCGCCGACATCAAGCACAGGCTTCCTGCTCCAGGGCAGGTCATCCCTACTCCCAAGCCCAATAAGAGCGTCGTATTTGTTTCTCACTTCCTCCGTGGCTTAGGCTTCACCCTCGACCCCTTCGTGAGAGGGCTCATGTTCTATTATGGGATAGATTTTCATGATCTAGCTCCGCACTCCATCCTTCACATCTCATCGTTTATCGTCGTGTGCGAAGCCTTCATACACATCACCCTGCACTTCGGCTTATGGCTCAAGACCTTCAATGTAAAGCCGAAGGCGATCGATGGGAAACACACAGAGTGCAGAGGCACTGTAATAAAAAGAAATGCCGATGCCCCGTGGCCAGAGGGCTTCTTCCCGGAGGTGTCCGATCTATGGCAGCGGAGGTGGTTCTACGTCACGGCTCCCAGAGGCACAAAGTGGGTGGCTGCCCCCGACTTCCGCTCGGGCCCTCTGCCTCAACTGGCATCGTGGGCCAACGTGGGACTGGATTGGGGGCCTGCTAATGATGTACCAACATTGCAGAACCGCATTCGGGAGCTTCTTGAGAGGGACATCAGTCTTGTCAGCGTAATTCAGGTAATGCTAGTCCGACGGATCTTGCCGTGCAACCCGGAAGGTCCACGAACTATTCAGCACTTCTTCGGCATGACGCTCGAAGGGATGTCTAGGTTATTCTTCGGACCACAAGTAAAGTGTCCGGACACCACCGAGGATGCGGGCCTGAGCTGCAACCGCCCAGATACCCAAGTAAGTAACCTAGAAACTGAACACTTCGTTTATATTTATCACAACATTATTTTGAAAACCATCCGCGGCCAGGATTGCTCAGCAAGGCGGAGAGAATAAGGTGTCCGGCACCACTTCCCGAAGGCTCGCCTAGTCCTGCAATAGCCAGGATGCTTAGTCGTGTGCTAAGTCAAGTGCCCTCGGGGAAAGACGAAGGGAAGAACAGAGAAGCAGAGCTTCACACATTGCACATCCAGACCGGGGGAATTACTATCTCTATGAAGGAGGATAGTCGGGGAGGGGAATCTAAGGTCTCCTCCCCCCGCGGGAAGAAGAGGGCCGCCTCCGAAGACTTGGAGACGAAGGTTCGTAGACAAGGGAAGAAAACTTCACCAAGGGGCCTTGCCCCGGAGGGCGTCCTCACCATGCCATGCCCACAAACGGGCCAGCCCTCCGCCGAGCTGTAAGTTAATCGTAAATACAAAGCTACTGCTTCCTCCTCCGAGAACAATAACTAGGATCCATCCTTTGCAGTTCGGCTAGTAGCTCTTCTCGACAGAGTTCATCTTCGGGGGATCTTCTTTCGGAGATGATGGAGAGTGAAACCCCACCTGCCTCTCCGCCTCATGGGGCGGGCGACCCCGAGGTGTCGTCACGGAGGAGTCTAGATTTGCTGAGGCCAGAAGCTAATACTTCAGCCACCCTGAGCTCGGAGCATTCGGCTCCCACGGGGGGCAATAAGAAGGGTCCGGCACAGTTCGGCGACCAGCCGGACACGCTGACGGGCCTTTTGGAGCAAGCTGCTCTCTCGGAGGATCACCATTCGTTAATGGGCACGGTGCTTGAGAAGATTTCATCCGCCACAAGCGGGTTGAATGAAGCTTTTACGAGCCTGCTCAAAGGCTTTGAGGTACATAATGAAATACGTAATTTTTTGGTTGTACCGCATGCGCTAGGTGTGCTCCGTATAGATAGTAGCCCCTGAGACTCTAGTTGCCAGCCCTAGGCAGCAAACGGAGGATCACACTCTTAAGTAACGATCGCACTGCATTCATGCGCATGTGGCTAAGGGTCTGGCGGTAGACCGGGCCGCTGAATTCGCCGAACTGAGGCGACAGATTGAAGTTGTGGACGCCAACATCATGCTTGTGAATGAGCGGCTTAACGAGTCACAGAGTATGTGCTCTTTTTTCCTTATTTGTTATAGGAAATATTAAGAGGAGCATAATGTTAATGTGATAAGCTTCGACTGCAGGCGAAGCTGCTGCCGTGGAGGCCTTGAGGGTGGAGCTTGCCCTAGCCAAGGAACAAGCCCGGGCTAGCAATGCGGCTGCCCTAAAGGCGACCGAAGATTTGAGAGCCGAACAGGCTGCTCATCGCCGAAGCGAAGATAAAATAGCCGAGACGGTTGTGGAGCTGAGAGACGCCGTCAGCCGGTATGAGCTCCTTGAAAAGGAGAATCGGGTGAAGTCGGCTGACCTGAAGAAGGCCCTTGATGCGGCCAAGGAGACGCGTTCAAAAATTAGGGATGCGTGGGAGGAGCTTCGACAGGCCGGAGAAATCGCGGCTGGAAGCCCCTATTTGTTGCAGATGAAGTTCTTAGATCCATAGTACGCTCCTCTGGATCGGCGCTGGAGCGCTGCAGACGCCTATGTGGATCTGGCGAAAAGTACGGCTGATGCGACCAAGTTTTTCGAGGATCAAAAAGATAGTGAAGTAGAAAGGCTGTTCTGGTCGCAATTCAGTGCTCCAACGCGCCCATTGCCATTGAGTGAAAGGATGGCCGCTGTGGCCGAGCTCCATAGGTTGTCCGGTCTTGCAATGAGGTGTGTAGTAGACCATCTATGGCCGAAGGGACCGAGGCCGGACAGTTATTTTGGTTTAGTGCAAAAATTCATTGGCGCCGTATCACAAATCGATGTCATGAAAAGGTCGGCATGCATAGAGGGTGCGCGGATTGCTCTTGCCCATGTTAAAACTTATTGGGCGGATATGGAGGCCACCATCATTGCAACCCATAATCCGGTAGGAAGCCAGGATCCAGCCGAGCACTATTTTGAGCAGGTGACAGAAGGTGCTCGTTCAATAGAGGCTCAGTGCTCGAAGAGTGTCAAGTTCGAGTGACAAGTCGTTCAATTGTAAAAGCAATTCTATTTTAATTATAGAGGCTATGTTTATACTTTCGCCCGAAAGTGTTATTGTGCCTCCTGTGCGGCCGTTTGATGTATATATATAACCTGAAAGTTAGCAGTCGTTGGCTTCAGCCCCCACGCATACAATGCGGGGGTGTTCGCAAAAATATGCGTAATCACCCTTGATCCAACGTCTTGGTCCATTAAGGAGGTGATCGCACATCAAACTAGGCAAACGGACTATATAGCTTTAACACTTTCACTTAGCCATAGGAGTTTGACGGTGGGGCTACTATGTAGCCCCTAGTACCTTCACGTGCATTCGGATACGAGCGCGTATGTACATGACCGGGAAACGGCCCTTCATTAATGCGGAGGAATCCCAAAGATTCCGATGAGTCGTCGAGTGGTTGACCAGTCTCTCGCTATATCATGACAGTCAGTTTTCGGCTTTCTCTACTGAGGTGCTCATCCGGAATAACAAGGGCACAATCACAGTAGTTCTCCTTTGGCCGCCTTAGCCGATAGAAGCAAAACGTAAGGCAGCAAACCCAGGAGCCGGGCAAACCCAACATTTGACCAAAGACATGATTCGGAGCTGATGCATATAAGGCCAAACTCGCGACGCAGAACACTCCCTAAGGTATTCGGACTTTATAACATATACTGGGCTGAGTAGCACCGTTGATTATGAACCCTGTATTTCCAGGTACGTGCGCTAGTCTGTCATGGTGAAATGCCAATAACGCCAGTATCCCCTATGGGTGTATTGAGTACCCATGGGATGTCAAGCAACAAGAGACAATAAAGAAGGTTTACACATGAGCTTAATCTAAAGAGAAACCTTTGAGCGGGGCCCTGCTCCACGTCTGCGCCTTTGTCTCTGTTGTGCCGTGTCCTGGAAGGGTGTCGCATGAATGGTGTCTATTAAAAGGAAAAATCGTGTAAAAGAGTATGGCGTAAGCATGCAAAGAGTTGGTTATTATCAATGGATAGTAGAAGTGTAAGACATTGGCATGTTAATAAGGTCAAGCCAAAGGGTGGGCTTTATTGCATGTTTGCAGCCCCTGATGCCCTCTATGGGATTACGTGTGTAGCACCTAGCTCAGGTTTATCTGGGCTATTACCGACGGTGGTGCACTGGGCTCGTCTAACCGTGCTCGTGGTCTTGATGACCGATCATGCGTTCTGATAGGAGAGGCCGCTTAGTGTCCGGCTGCTAGAGCCGCCACATACTCTTTCGCATGTAAGGAACGCTCTGTGTTTCCGCTAACGGTGATGACGCCACGTGGATCGGGCATCTTGAGTTTAAGGTAGGAGTAGTGCGGTAATGCGTTGAAGCGAGCGAAGGCCATTCTTCCAAGCAATGCATGATAACTGCTTCGGAGGGGAGCGATGACGAAGAGTAATTCTTCACTTCTGAAGTTGTCGGGAGAACCGAATGTCACCTCTAATACGAGGGAGCCCCTGCAGCGGGCCTCAATGCCTGGTATCACCCCTTTAAAGGTGGTGTTACTTTGGCTGATTCTGGATGGGTCTATCCCCATCTTGCGGATAGTGTCCTGATATATTAGATTGAGACTACTGCCGCCATCCATGAGGACACGAGTGAGATGGTATCCATTGATTATTGGGTCGAGCACCAAGGCAGCCAATCCGCCGTGCCGGATACTAGTCGGGTGGTCCCTGTGATCAAAGGTTATCGGGCAGGCCAACCAAGGGTTGAGTTTGGGGGCAACAGGCTCTACAGCGTATGCGTCTCTGAGCGCGTGTTTGCGCCTTCTCTGTGGAATATGAGTTGCGTAGATCATGTTTACTGTTTTTACTTCTGGTGGGAATTTTTTTTGTCCCCCAGTGTTCGGCTGGCAAGGCTCATCCTCGTCTTCACTTGGTGTTTCCCCTCCCTTGTGTTCGGCATTTAACTTGCCGGCCTGCTTAAAGACCCAACATTCTCTGTGAGTGTGGTTCGCAGGTTTTTCGGGGGTGCCATGAATTTGGCACAATCTGTCCAGGACTTTATTCAGGCCAGACGGTCCCTCTTTGCTACCTTTAAATGGCTTCTTTCGTTGACCGGGTCGAGAGCCCCTGAATCCGGCGTTGACCGCCGTGTTGTCCGGACTTTCTTCCTTGTTTCGACGCTTGTTTTTATTGCGTCATGGCTTCACGTTGCCATCCCTAATTTTGGATGTGCCCGGGTCGCTGGTGCCTCTACGGGCCAACCATTTGTCCTCACCTGCACAGAAGCGGGTCATAAGGCTTGTTAAGGCTGCCATTGTCCTCGGCTTTTCTTGGCCGAGGTGTCTGGCGGGCCACTCATCTCGGATATTGTGCTTGAAGGCCGCTAGGGCTTCGGCATCCGGACAATCGACAATTTGATTCTTCTTAGTGAGAAATCTGTTCCAAAGCTTACGGGCGGACTCTCTGGGCTGTTGTATTATGAGACTTAAATCGTCAGCGTCCGGAGGTCGGACATAGGTCCCTTGAAAGTTGGCCCTGAAAGCGTCCTCAAGTTCTTCCCAACTTCCGATTGAACTTTTGGCGATGCTTTTCAACCAGTGCCGAGTTGGCCCCTTCAACTTGAGGGGAAGGTATTTGATGGCATGGAGGTCGTCCCCACGAGCCATGTGGATATGAAGGATAAAATCCTCAATCCAGACCCTAGGGTCTATCGTTCCGTCATATGCCTCTATGTTCACGGGTTTGAATCCGTGTGGAAATTCATGATCCAGTACCTCTTCGGTGAAGCAAAGAGGGTGCACAGCCCCTCTGTATCTGGACACGTTGTGGCATGCTGTCGGCTGTTGTTGTGTCCGGTGTTGATTCCAAACTGGTATGCCATCAGTCTGATCGTATTGGTGACCATAATCCTGCACCGGAGCCTGTCCTCTAGATCCATAGATGGACCTGGTCGTGCCGACCTTTTTGTCCAGGAGCTTACGTAAATCGTGTGTGGCGTCAGTAGCTGCTCTATCATGGTCATGAAGTGGTTGGTCCGGCCTATTGGCCGTATTGTTCTTTGGCAGAATTGCCTCATCGTCGAATTTTGGCAGCATCTTGTGCTTTGGGTAGCTCTTTGTGTGGGGATCGTCGCTGTATTTTTCGTCAGTGTCTAGCACTTTATTCCATCTGCGGTTGAGCATTTCCTGCGCGGCTGTAAGCCTTTGCTTCTTCTTCTTTAGGCTTCTCACAGTGGCCATAAGCCTTCTGTAGAGGTTATCTCATTCCAAGCGCTTTTCGTGATGATGAATGCATCGTCATCCAGACTATACTCTTCTCCGGAGGTAGGTTGATGAGTTCATCCCTCAGGATCGCTGTGATCGGGCGTCTGCTCCGGGCTGTATTCGGTGTGACCTGGCTCGTCCTGCTCCATCGCTGGGTCCATATGGTCGTTGTTGCCTTCGAAGTTGACTGGGGTGTTTATTTTCTAGCGCTATTATCGCTATTTTTACTGTGGCTAGACTTAGAGCGGCGTCTGAGCGGCGTTTTGGCTTTTGTCTGGGGGTTTTATCCTCCGTTGCGTCCTTTTTGTCGCCATTGTCCTCCTTAGGCGTGTCCACCATGTATATATCATATGATGAGGTGGCAGTCCAGTGCCCCGTGGGCGATGGTTCCAAATCGTCCACTACGCCGACGTCCATACCGTCGGTGTCGCCGGTGTCGTGGGTGGTGGGTGGGCGGAGATTTTCTTCGTCGTCCGAATCCCCCTCGAGCCGGACATAGTTCGGCCAAGAGTCCTATGTCAAAGAGAGAGACCTTAAAGAGTTTAGCATGTCGCCAAAGGGTGGGTGGTGAAAGATATCCGCAGCGGTGAACTCCATTACCGGAGCCCAATCGGATTCGATGGGCCCGGGCGCGTACGGTCTGGAACCTACAGCCGGACACAAATCCGGGGGGTCCGGTGACACAGACTTCCTTGGAGGTGGAGTCTGTGTTCGGCTCTACTGCCGATGAGTATGCGTCATCCGGGGCGGGGTCCATCCACCCGACCTCGGACGACGCGATCTGCCCCAGATTTAGGTCCAGAGCTACTGCAGGTGCGATATCCCGAATATTGTCTGACGGTAGATCTAAGCCGTGCTCGTCGTGACTATTCGGTGCTCCTGGCACAGGCTTGAATCCGTCAAAGATCAAGTCTTCGCGGATATCGGCCATGCAATTCAAGTTTCCGAACCTGACCTAATGGCCAGGGCATAACTGTCGATTCCAGATGGCCAAGCGAATTGGCCCGCAGTGCAAAGCCGCCGAACACGAAGATTTGTCCTGGGAGAAAAGTCTCACCCTAGACCGTGTTGATGTTGATGTTTAAAGGGGCCTGTCGGTGTCAAAACTGGAGGATCTCGAGTTGGGGGACTCGATCTGTGCGTCTTAGGCTGATGGTAACAGGAAGCAAGGGACACAATGTTTACCCAGGTTCGGGCCCTCTCGATGGAGGTAAAACCCTACTTCCTGCTTGATTAATATTGAAGATATGAGTAGTACAAGAGTAGATCTGCCGCAAGATCGTAGAGGCTAAACCCTAAGAGCTAGCCTATGATGGTATGATTGTAATTGTGATCGGCCTTCTAAGGACCATGCTCTCCGGTTTATATAGACACCGAAGAGCTAGGGTTTACATGGAGTCGGTTTACAAGGAAGGAAACATAATATCCAGATCGCCAAGCTTGTCTTCCACGCAAAGGAGAGTCCCATCCGGACATGAGCCGAAGTCTTGAGTCTTGTATCTTGATGCTTCTATAGTCCGGACGATATATATAGTCCGGCTGTCCGGATACCCCCTTATCCAGGACTCCCTCAGTAGCCCCTGAACCAGGCTTCAATGACGATGAGTCCGGCACGCAGTCTTGTTTCGACATTGCAAGCCGGGTTCCTTCTCCGAATACTCCAAGGTTATCATCGAACACGTAGACCGTGTCCGGATCTGCAAAATGATCTTCACATACCACCGTAGAGAGAACAATACTCCAGCTGACAACTTTTAGACGACGTGACATGCCATTAGGGCCAGGTCATTACTCGAACAGTTTTTTCACAACCAGCCACAGTGCGCATTGCGAGGCGGTTTCCTTGACATGTCCTGTTAAAGCAGAGATCATGTCCCCTTATAGCGGGATTCTCATCAATACGGGTATGGGTAATCCCCCCGTGCCATCAATTGTGGCATCTGGGAAGTAAGCGATTCTCAACAGGCTAGTGGGGAGGCGCACCGCTTTCGTCGCCTCTATAAAGGGATAAGAGTTCCTCATTTTTACCCACGCCTTCTTCCTCCCATCGCATACTCTTGCCCCCTCGAGCTCCAGTGCCCTAGTCTAGGTCTTCTCCGCACAGTTAGTCATGTCCGGAGCAGGAGGCAAGTGGGTGGCTTCCACCATGATGGAGAAGAAGATCGCGAATCTCCAGGCAGCCGGATACTTGGCCGCAGACATAGCGCACCGGCTACCAGACGAGGGGAAGGTCATTTCAACTCCAGGACCCCACGAGAGGGTCGTGTTCCTTGCCCACTTTGTCCGTGGACTGGGGTTTCCACTCCACCCCTTCGTCCATGGGCTTAGGTTCTACTACGGGCTAGACTTTCATGATCTAGCTCCGAACTTCGTCCTCAACATCTTGGCGTTCATCGTCGTGTGCGAGGCTTTCCTCCGCATCAAGCCTCATTTCGGTTTGTGGCTGCAAATCTTCTGCGTGAAGCCGAAGATTGTGAGTGGCGAGCAAGCGAAGTGCGGAGGAGCCATGGTGGGCAAGATGCCTAAGGTCACCTGGCTTGATGGCTCCTTTGCGGAAACCATGAAGGGGTGGCAGTTGGGGTGGTTCTACATCACCGATCCGTGCAGTGCCAACTGGGTGGCGGCCCTCGAGTTCCGCTCTGGAACCCCTATGCGGCTCACTTCCTGGGAACGGAAGGGCCTGTCCTGGGGCGAATCTACAGAGCTGGCCGGACTCAAGACCTCCATCAAAGGCATGAAGGACAAGAAAATCAAGCTTGCCAACGTGATCCAAGTCATGCTCATTCGCCTGATTCTGCCATGCCAAATGGGGCAATCAATCTATGGGAGTTCGTTCCGGCCAAACACCAGACGCTTTAGAGGCTCTATGGCATGAAGCACAAGAAGGCGTGGAAGGTGCTGTTCAAGGCTTCCGAAGTTCCTCCTCCCATATCCGAGGACCGCAGGCTCCACGCCGCACGGCAACCTACTCAGGTGAGTTCTAAGGCCATCACCAAATTCAGTCGTTCCTAGTATAATTGCGGGGGACTCAAGTAATTGTGCATATTTGTTTCAGGATTATGTGGAGGTGGCGGAGCGGATTGACTTTCCGGCACCGTTGCCGGAAAGCCCAGCTAACGCTCTCCTTATGGAGATGCTGGCTTCGGCACCCTACAAGGGGCTGGAGAAGAAGGCCAAAAAGACGGCCCCGGGGACCCGAAAGAGTCTCCGGGGTAAGGTCACGCCAGAAGCCTCATCCGAAGAGGACGAGGAAGACTCCTCCCCTGAAAGGGAAGAAGGAGAAGAAGAAGAGGCCGCCCTATCCGGACAGGATGCGGGGCCTGAAACGGCGGACCAGGGGACCAGGAGAGGCCCCCGGCGTAAGGCCGTCATACCCTTGTCGTCTGATGACGACGAGGCAGATACCTCCCGCGGAGGCGGGGAGGAACAAGGAGAAACACCACCTCCCCGTGTCCGGGGAGGGAAGAAGAGGAAGGTCGCCCCGGTGGGGGAGACTGGGACATCCAAGAAGGGAAACACATCCCTTCCGGACTACTCCACCACCACCGCCGATAGCGAGGAAGGGTGGCTGCCCAGGAAGAAGTCCGTCGTGCGGTCGTAAGTATCCGCACTCAATCGTAATGTTCGCTTCATAATTTTGTTTATAATGCCGAACTTGTATATAGTCCGGCCAGGGCCCATCCGGGAGTGTCGTCTTCGGACGGGTCCTTGAGTGAGCCAGCAATGAACTCACTCCCGACGGCCATGTCTCCTCGTCCTGCAGATGACACGGAGGTGTTGTCCCGAAGGCTCCCGACGATGGAGGAGGTGGCCGTGGAGGCACCTCAAGGCGGCGTCCCAGGCATCGGACTCGCGGGGTTCAAGGTCCCCACGAATCGTGTCGATGAGAGCCACGGCAAGCCGGGATCTGAGCCGAACACTGTTCTGGAGCCTTCAGTGGTTCCAGACTTAGGCGGGCAGCCGCTCGTTATGGAGGGAGGGCCGTCTATATCAAGGACTTCCGTTGCGCCCCAGGCACCGGATTGCCTGCTGGAAGCGCTTCGAGGCGCTTCCCTAGATGAAGAGCACCGTACTCTCATGAGTGCGGTGATTCAGAAGGTTTCATCCGCCAAGAGTGGACTAACCGAAGCCTACACCAGCCTCCTAACAGGCTTTGAGGTAAGCAGTAAAAATGTGTAAAATCATAACCCAATAGGTAGTAGCCCTGATACTCTGTTTGGTGTTCGGAAAGAAAAACCAAACGGAGGGTCAATTATAATCCGCAGGAGTGTAACAATAAGTGTTGAATGTAAATAAACAGGCTGTGCTGCTGGCTGCTGCTGCTCGCACAGCCGAAATCGCCGGCCTGACGCAGGATTTAGAGCGGGCACAGGGAGAGCTCGGCCTCGTGAGGAGGCAGCTCAAAGAGAACAAAGGTGAATGATTCCCCTTTCTCATAAATAGTAAATAAAATTTGATTATGCAAACGATGAGACGTCGTGATGTGGTAACAGAGGCCGCCACCGAAGTGGCATCTCTTAAGAAGGTGCTGTCCGAGGCCGAACACAATGCGGCCTTGGAACTCAAAGAGCGCAAAAAGCAAGAGGCCCGAGTGGGCGAGGTACAAGAAGAGCTCCAGGAGCTCGGCAAGAAGCTCGAGTCTGCCGAGCGGGAGCTTAAAGCAAAGGAGGCCGAGCTTGCGAAGGCCCTTACAAATGCAAAAGACGCCAAGGACGAAGCCGAGAGGGCTCAGCAAGAGATCCAGGAGGCCGAGAAAATAGCGGCGGGTAAGAAATTTTTTATGCAAAGCAAACGTGTGGAGGAGGTGTTTCTTTCACTTACTCGAATCTGGAGCTCTCCAGGGGCATTCGCAGACCTGCCACTCAGCATATCGGACGCTGCGGAGTTCTACCGTGCCCAGGAGGGGAGCTCAACGAAGAAGTTGTTCTGGTCCCAGTATGCTGGGGCCGAACATGCAACGCCTCTAAGTGACCAACTGAAGTAGTTGGTCAAACTCCACAAGGCGGCCGAAGTGGCTACGAAAGATCTCATAGTCCGGATATGGCCTGGCGAGCTTCTGCCCACCAGCTACTTCGGCCTAATCAAGCGGATGGTGGATTCCTGTCCGCGACTGGAAGTCATCAAGCGATCCGTTTGCATTGAGGGTGCCCGTCGGGCCCATGCCCGCGCCAAGGTGCATTGGGGCAAGCTGGATGCGGAGAAGCTGGTGAAGGACGGGCCGCTGGAGGGCAAGCCGCATCGCGTCCCCGAGAAGTATTATGATGGCGTTATGAAGGGTGCTTGCCTTGTGGGTGATGAATGTACCAAGGACATAATTTTTGAATGAATTCACTTCTATCATGTTTGTAATTTAAAGACGAAGTTACTTGCGCTATGTAGCGCTTTTGTGCTTTAAAATATTACCTTCTGTGCGGCTGTTTATCAAATTTTGAAAGTAGGCTAGTCGTCGGCTTCCGCCCCCGTGTACATAGTACAGGGGTGTTCGTGGAAAACCCGGACACTCTTTATCCAAATGTTTGGTCCCTTAAGGAGGTGTCCAGCGCAGCGAACCAGGCAATCGGACTATACAGCTTTATAACCTTCACTTAGCCATAGAAGTATATGATTTTAAATTTCGGTGAAGCCCCTAGAATGGGGAAGGCCGAATTGGGGCGCTATACACGCCTATATCGTACAAAGCCGAATTAACGCCTAAAGAGGAAAAATCTATAAGGATTTTAAGACCTCTCGAACAGCGACCAGTCTCTCGCCACATCATGTCGGACAGTTTTGTGCTTTCTCTACTGAGGTGCTCGTCCGGAAGAACCAGGGCACAATCGCAGTAGTTCTCCCTGCGGTATCTTAGCCGAATTTAACGAAACGTAAGGCACCAAAGCAAGGGATCCGGGCTATCCCAACCGTAACCCAAGACATGATTCGGAGCTGATGCATATAATGCTATAAGTTCGGAGTGCTGCACTGTTGAAAGTGTTCGGACTTGACTTGCCGTATTGTGGGGTACCATAAGAAGCCCCTGGCAACATAAGAAGCCCCTGGCAAACTACACATACCAAAGTGTACATAGACATTTATAAAAAATGCTCAAATAAAAATAGGTAAGTTGACGCTATATGTGGTCTCCCATTGATAAATAGTACGTTTAAGCGTATGTTTACAATGTATCCATTAAGCGGAAACAAAATAGGATGATTTGACATATCCTATCCAGGGGCAGGCTACGTACAGATAGATAAAGCAGGAATAATGTTCGTAAATAGACTCCACCTGGGTGTTTCCTGCTGAGCCCAAAGCCTGTTGTCTCCTGGGTTTTCTCTCCTATGTAAGTCCGACAATCCGGCTATTATGGAGGAGCTGCACTGAAGCAATGTCCTTAAAGGTGAACGGAAAGGTTATGAAGCAATACCGTACTGTTGACTGAGCCCCTGATATGCCTCCGCCTGTGCCCATGGTATTTTAAGTTCGTAATTGTGTACGCGCGGCACGAATGCTGCTTTGATGGGATTTGAGTTTGTCGTTGCTGCGGGGTGTTCCGCCCTCGCTTGACGGAGCTTGAATTTGTCGTTGCCGGATTGGTGGTGTGCGGAGGAGTCCACATTGTACTTCTGCCGCAAGGGCCACAATATGTTCTTCTGTATGGAGAGAGCGGTCCATATTTCCATTGACTGTTATGACCCCACGCGGTCCTAGCATCTTGAGCTTGAGGTATGCATAGTGTGGTACCGCATTGAATCTAGCGAATGCGGTTTGTTCAAGCAGTGTGTGATAACCACTACGGAAAGGGACGATATCGAAGATTAGCTCTTCGCTTCAGAAGTTATCCGGAGATCCAAAGACCACTTCCAATGTTATAGAGCCCGTACAGCGGGCCTCTACTCCAGGAATGACACCCTTAAAGGTGGTCTTGGTGGGCTTAATCCTTGAAGGATCGATGCCCATTTTGCGCACTGTGTCCTGATAAAGCAGGTTCAGGCTGCTGCCTCCGTCCATAAGGACTCTTGTGAGGTGAAATCCGTCTATAATTGGGTCTAAAACCAATGCGGCTAAGCCGCCGTGACGGATGCTGGTAGGATGATCCCTACGATCAAAGGTGATCGGACAAGCTGACCATGGGTTGAATTTGGGGACGACTGGCTCCATCGCATATACGTCCTGTAGTGCTCGCTTCCGTTTCCGCTTGGGGATGTGGGTGGCGTAGATCATGTTGACCGTTTTCACCTGGGTGGGGGGGATTTCTTCTGCCCTCCCCCATGTTCGAATGCCAGGGCTCATCGTCATCGTCCCTGTGCAGCCCCTTGTCCTTGTTTTCGGCGTTTATTTTGCCGGCATGTTTAAATACCCAGCAGTCTCTGTTGGTGTGGTTGGCTGGCTTGTCCGGGGTGCCATGAATTTGGCACGAGCACTCCAATATACGGTCCAGACTGGACGGTCCTTGATTGTTACGCTTGAATGGCTTCTTCCGCTGACCGGATTTTGATCCGTTGAATCCGGCATTGACCGCCATATCCTCGGTGCTGTCGCCGTTGTTCCGTCACTTGTGTTTGTTGCGCCGTGGCTTGCCATTATTGTCCCGGATATCTGAAGTTCCAGACTATGGCGTAGTGATACTGCGGGCCAACTAGCTGTCCTCGCCCGCGCAAAACTGGGTCATTAGTGTCGTAAGAGCTGCCATGGACTTGGGTTTCTTCTGGCCGAGGAGTCTGGTGAGCCATTCGTCACAAATATTATGCTTGAAAGCCGCCAGGGCTTCGGCGTCCAGACAGTCGACTATTTGGTTCTTTTTAGTTAGGAACCGAGTCCAGAATTTCCTGGCTGATTCTCCGGGCTATTGAGTCTGTGGCTCAAGTCATCGGCATCCGGAGGTCGCACATATGTGCCCTGGAAGTTGTCAAGAAACGCGTCTTCCAGATTTTCCCAACTGCCAACGGAATTTGCGGGAAGGTTGTTTAGCCAGTGCCGGGCAGGTCCTTTGAGCTTAAGGGGAAGATACTTGATGGCATGTAGATCATCTCCGCGGGCCATGTGAATGTGGAGAAGGAAATCCTCGATCCATACCGCGGGGTCTGTGGTGCCATCGTATGATTTGATGTTTATGGGTTTAAACCCTTCTGGGAATTCATGATCCATCACTTCATTAGTGAAGCATAGGGGGTGTGCGGCGCCTCTATGTCGGGCTATGTCGCGGCGTAGTCCGGCTGTGTCTGACTGGTTGTATTCGGCCCGGCCAGATTTGCTGTTGTTGTATCCGGTAAGACGGTCATCGTCATGTGCTTCAGCGTTCCCCCGCAATCCGTAGATCGATCTTGGTTGTCCTATGATGTTATCCGGTTTATCGCGCAGGTCCTGAGTATTGCCCCGGGCCATAGTAAACCGGCGTGGGGGTACGGGCTGGTATTTCGGCAGATATGCCGGTTTGTCCCGACCTCGAGGCGGTCGGTCAGCCGTGGGGCACTCGAGTCCGTATTCCTCGGCTGCCAGGACTTCTGTCCATCTTGATCAGCTTGGAGCTGCTGCTGCTTCTTCTTCAGGCTTCTTGCAGTGGCAATAAGCCGGCGCTTGAAGCGCTCCTGCTCTGTGGGGTCTTCGGGTACGCTGAACTCGTCATCGCCGAGGCTAATCTCGTCTTCGGAGAGGGGCATGTAGTTGTCCTCCTCCGGATAGCCGTCCGTCGCCTGTTCATCTGGGCTGTCATGCCCGTCTTTCTGTTCGGCCTGCTCAAAGGCGGGCTGTTCGGGGTTGTATTCATTGTCGGCACCGTCCGGATTATTATCGTCTCCGGTGCCGGTATTGCCTTGGCGGGGCTTGGAGCGGCGCTGACGACGCCCATGCTTTGCTTTCTTCTTGGAGGGGTTATCCTCCGTTGCCTCATCGTCGTTGGTTTCTTTTGGAGTGTCCACCATGTATATATCATATGAAGAGGTGGCTATCCACCGCCCTATGAGCGGTGGCTCCTGTATGTCTCCTGCATCATCGTCCATACCGTCGATGTCTTCAAAGTCAAAGTCGAGCACGTCGGTTAACTCATCGATCGTGGGGACGGTGGGTGGTGGGTGGGCAGCAAATTCCTTCATCGCCTACTTCCCACTCAAGCCAGACATAGTTCGGCTCAGAGCCTCCTGACAGAGAGAGAGACTTTAATGAGTTCAGCATGTCGCCAAAAGGTGAGTGCTGAAAGTTGTCCGCAGCGGTAAACTCCATTACCGGAGCCCAGCCTGGCTCGGCTGGCTCGAGAGTGAGCGGACCAGGACCAACAACCCGATATGAGTCCGGGGGCCCCGGGTTACGGGACTCCACAGCGGTGGGACCCGTGTTCGGCTCTATAGCCGATAAGTGTGCGGCCTGCGAAGTGGGGTCCAGCCCTCCGTCCGTAGGCAACGCAACCTGTCCTGGATTTAGATCCAAGGCTTCTTCGGGGATGATGTCCCGGGCACTGTCCGACAGCAGGTCTAGGCTGTGCTCGTTGTGGCTGTCTAGCGCTCCTGGCGCAGGCTCGAATCCATCGAAGATCAAGTCTCCGCGGATATATGTCGTGTAGTTCAAGTTTCCGAACCTGATCTAGTGGCCAGGGGCGAAGCTGTCGATCTGCTCCAACTGGCCAAGCGAATTGGCCCGCAGTGCAAAGCCGCCGAACACAAAGATCTGTCCGGGGAGAAAAGCCTCACCCTGGACCATGTTGTTGACGATTGAAGACGCCATCAAGCCTTGAAGCAATGACACAGAGGAACTCTCAATGAAAGCACCAATGTCGGTGTCAAAACCGGCGGATCTCGGGTAGGGGGTCCCGATCTGTGCGTCTTAGGCTGATGGTAACAGGAAGCAAGGGACACAATGTTTACCCAGGTTCGGGCCCTCTCGATGGAGGTAAAACCCTACTTCCTACTTGATTAATATTGAAGATATGTGGAATACAAGAGTAGATCTACCACGAGATCGTAGAGGCTAAACCCTAAGAGCTAGCCTATGATGGTATGATTGTAATTGTGATCGGCCTTCTAAGGACCATGCTCTCCGGTTTATATAGACACCAGAGAGCTAGGGTTTACATGGAGTCGGTTTACAAGGAAGGAAACATAATATCCGGATCACCAAGCTTGTCTTCCATGCAAAGGAGAGTCCCATCCGGACACGATCCATAGTCTTGAGTCTTGTATCTTGACGCTTCTATAGTCTGAACAATATATATAGTCCGGCTGTCCGGATACCCCCTTATCCAGGACTCCCTCAGGGCCATCGAGCCTTGCTGCGATGACACATAGGAACTCTCAATGAAAGCACCAATATCGGTGTCAAAACTAGAGGATCTCGTGTAGGGGGTCCTGAACTGTCCGTCTAAGGCTAATGGTAATAGGAGGCGGGGGACACGATGTTTTACCCAGGTTCGGGCCCTCTCTATGGAGGTAATACCCTACTTCCTGCTTGATTGATCTTGATGATATGAGTATTACAAGAGTTGATCTACCACGAGACCGTAGAGGCTAAACCCTAGAAGCTAGCCTATGATTAAGATTGTTGTTGTCCTATGGACTAAACCCTCCGGTTTATATAGACACCGAAGGATGCTAGGGTTACACAGAGTCGGTTACAAAGAAGGAGGTCTCACATCCGGATCGCCAAGCTTGTCTTCCACTCAAAGGAGAGTCCCATCTGGACATGGGACGAAGTCTTGAGTCTTGTATCTTCACGGTCCAACAGTCCGGCCAAAGTATATAGTCCGGCTGTCCGGATACCCCCTAATCCAGGACTCCCTCACCAGCCTTGTGCTTGTCCTCCAGCTCCTTGGTGCATTGCTAGACAAGGGCCTCCAGTTCTCCGTCCTTGTTGCAAAGGGTGGCCTCGAGGTTCTCTTCCCGGCAAGAGATGTCCTTCTCCTTGGCGTTCAGAAGTGTTGCGCGCTCTGCCAGACAAACTTCCCAGGCAGTGACATCCTCTTTCGCCATGGTTCTCGTCTCCTATTGCTCCAGAAGGATTTGGAACTACTTGCTGTGCCACTCGCGCAGCTCACCGCCCTTGTCCCTCAGCTTCTGATCCATAATGTTGGCGGAGTTGCGCTGCTCCTTAAGCGCCTGCCACTTCTAGTTGTACCTATCCTGAATCTCCTTGATGTCAGTCGTCACTGACTCCAGGAAGGACAGGTCCATGACTACGCTGACTGAGTCATCGGCCTCTTCAGCTTGCCGGCATAGTGGTGCCATGACGCTGGATCTCCTTATCAAGGTTCGCACTCACTGTTGTGGAAGAACTAGGGACTCCAAGTCCGGGCTGGGCAAGCACTAATGCCAGTTGGCTTGAAGATTGTTGTGGGGTCCCAGCCAAAGTGCCAAATGAGGGAAGGGGGCTCATGGTTCCAAGAATAATTTTCTCTGCAACCACTCCCCCCGATACAGACACGCTGTCGGAGGTCTTCTCTGTTTCCTTGGGGGCCTCCTGGATATCTCCGGCAACTTGTTACTGACCCTCTGCAACAATAAACTTAGCAGCCTCTTCGGCAGTGTCCTTGCCGATATTGGCCACCTCTTCCAATAGGTCAAGCTGTTCGGTCAAAAGGGCTGCAAGCAAAGGCAACAAGCAATGATGAGGAGGTAGAAGCTTTGGTAAACCAGAAACTTGGAGTAAAATGTTAAAAGCAATAGAAGACAAAAGAACAAGCGAATTACCCGAAGTTGTTTATCGTGGGAGGGCCTCAGTTTCCCCGGCAATGTTAGTTGTCGGGTCATGGCCACCCTCCCTTCCTCGTTAACCATAGCATTGACTTGGGCAGATCCTTCCATGGAGGCCCTCGCCGGGGATCCCTCGGCTCGATTAATAGGCAGAGTGGGCTCCTCCTGGAGGACCTCGCCTTGGGCAATCTCCCCCTCCTCTTTGGCTGAAGATGGGGAGTGTTCTTCTACGCCACCCTTGGCGGGGGAAACCTTTCCCATACTTTCATGTCGGGGGTTGGGCCGGGGGCTTGGCATTGGATCGCTCATACAACTTCCCGCCAAGCCCGTGCCCTCCAGAGGCCTCGGCGGCTCCACTTGCCTGGGTCATTTGGCCTGATGGGCAAGGGTTTCTTCCTCCTCTTCTTTCCTATCAAAGGCAGCAAACAAGATTGAATCAGCAAGCCAACAAACGCGCAAAGGTTCAATAGGAGAAGAAAGTGTTTTCCTTAATCTGAATCAATGAGCATGGAGCCCAGCGCTAACTCCATGGGTGGTGAGGTCAACCTGCTCCTCTTCAAGGCCGAGGGAGCAGTACTCTCCATCAACTTTGAACCCTGCAGAGTCATAGGGGGCTCCGACGAGGATGAGCCAGGCATGGAGCTCGAGCCTGATTGGGAGTTGGGATTGACCTCCATGACCGTCCGTCGCATGGCGGGAGGGGTCTTGGCCCCACAAAGGCGATAAGAATGGCGGTGCGCCACGTCCGTCATGTCGCTCTTGGAGGCGATCTTCTTCACCTTCTTGGCGATGGGCGCAGGAGTAGGAGCCGCTGTTCCTTGGCTGGCCACCCGCCTACGAGGACACTGGTCCAGGTCTTGCTTTTGGGCTTGAGGACCCATTGCGAGCCACTCCTCTGCAGGTTGCTATGCTTCCCTAGCCTCCTCCTCTTCTTGGGCCTCTACTGCTGCGGCATAAAGGGCCTCGACCCCGACAGATTCATCCCATGTGGCCTCCTCCGCGGCATGCCCCTCACTCCTGCCCTGGGAAGAACCTTCGTCTTTGGCCTCTTCCTCATCCTCTTCCTCCTCCCCTCTGGGCTTACCCTTCCCGACAGCTCGGAGCACCTTCTCCTCGTCAATTCATCTCTTGATAAACTCTACTTCTACCTTAGAAGTTTGCTTGAACATGTCGTTCTTCACCCTGGTAGCCCTTTCTTCCAAGCTAGAAGACCACTCGAGCTCTGCATCCAGCCCCAGCAATTGCCAATCGGCTGCAACTTCCTACGCATTACAGTCCGGCATCCACTTCAAAATCTGGTCCAGGGCAGAGTTGATGTTCAGCGGGGTCCCGACACTGCCGGCGATGAATCTGCGGAGTCGAGGCCCTTTATGCGGTGGCAACAAAGGCCCAAGAAGAGGAGGAGGCTGGGGAAGCAGAGCAGCCTGCAAAGGAGTGGCTCGCAGCGGGTCCTCAAGCCCAGAGCCGGACTTGGACCAGCGTACTCATAGGCGGGCGGCTAGCCGGGGAATTGCGGCTCCTGCTCCTGCACCTGTCGTCAAGAAGGTGAAGAAGATCGCCTCCAAGAGCAATAGGCCGGACGTGACGCGCCGCCATTCTTCTCACCTTTCTAGGGCAAAGACCCCTCCCGCGAAGAAACGGACGGTCACGGGGGTCGACCCTAGCTCCCAATCAGGCTCGAGCTCCATGCGCGGCTCATCCTCATCGGAGCCCCCTGTGCCTCTGCAGGGTTCAAAGTTGATGGAGAGTACTTGATGCGGAGCATCCTACGATTGTCCCCATGTTCACTTCGACCACTCCCCATGACCCAAGGATACATAAGATGACACCTCGACTATACGCCATTGGACACAAGGTGAACTTGCTCCTCTTCGAACCGTCACTTTCACATGTGAGACATGGCTACACCTCAAACTATGTGCTATGCATGACCAGGAACCAAGAGGGAGGCCATGGACAAGACGACGAGTACACCAAGTACAAGGACCAAATGAAGAAGCTGCCAGAAATCTAAAGCAACCGGACGACCGGTCTGGACCGTACATCCGACGCCTGGAAGCCACCGAACGACCGGTCTGGACCGGACCTTCGGTGCCTGAAGCCCCAGCCGGCCCAAGTTCCTATCAAAGCCAGCTACAACGAGCGGACGTCCGTCCAGGACCAGACGTTTGACACCCTCTAGCGACCGGACATCCAACGTCCACCAGAAATCCGGCGCCCCCGTCACAAAACAAAAATAGTGGAAGTCCGAACCCTACCGGACGTCCGGACCGCCGCGAGCCACCGGACGACGGTAGAGGACAGACGTCCGGACCGCCGCGAGCCACCGGACGACCGTAGAGGCCAGGCGTCCGTTGCATGTGTGTGCACAGTTTTGGGCCGTGGCCCATGTACCCATTCACTTTGCCCCCATTTGCACTTAGACTATAAATAGACCTCCTCCTCCTCCTCCTCCAAGTTAGGGTTAGCAATGGTTTTGCTCATATTAGAGATAGAGCTTTGCTCATACACTTGGTTACTTCTCCATCAGAGTTCATGATGAGGACATCAATACCATTGTTACACCCGCAGCCCCTCCTGCTACATATACTGGACCAATTACTAGAGCTCGCGCACGCCAATTAAATTATCAGGTACTTTCATTTATTGGTAATGATTCTAATGTTCATGAGAATATGATACTGCCTAAATTGGATACATTTGTTTTGCTTACAAAAGAAGGGTCTGGCATGGATAAGAGAGATGAACACTGGAGCAAGACCAAGCATGGAGATGATGGCATGCGCAAGGGGAACAAGAACGGAGTTACAAATGATGATTTCAGGACTTTGAAGCCACCATAATGTGTGCATGAAGCCTTGGACGAAATATACAAGATGCCACTCCATAAATTTTGTTCGGAGGCTATTCTAGCTACTGCGTCACCTTTTTATTGGGCCAGGCCCATGTAATTTCAAAATACATAAGTTGTAACATCCCAAAATTCTAAATTTTGGAATGTTATAACAAATAGATAGTTTTGATTGATTGTTTGATTGATTGATTGATTGAGTGAAATTCAAAACTTTTTGAAAGTTAAATGAGAGGGAATAAAATGACTTTCCCAAACTTTCATTTTCTTTTCTGATCTTCATGAATTCAAATTCTTTTCAAACACAAAACCCTTGAGCGAAGATGATATGACTTCTTCCATTTAATTAAATGAAAAGGGTTTTTGAAAATATTTGAATTTCATTTGGAAATATTTCGATTCATAAACTTCACGCAACTCAATGATTTTCACGAGCGAAGATAAAATGACTTCTTCAAAACATATGAAATATGAGTTGGGAGTTTCAAAGAATTAAATTCAAAGTCCTTTTGAATTTATTTTCAATTTGGAGTTATTTGAGTTTTATTCAAATTATTTTTCTCCAAAAAAATAAAAAAAATTGGAGAGAAATAAATTTGAATGAATTTTGGTATTTTCAAAATGATTTTATTGGGTTTTAAATAGGTCAGTAGCACTGTTTGAATTCTTACAATTGTTGTGGATTTTATTTTTAGCAAGAAAAATGTTCACGTTGTAGATAATCTTTTTCTGAAAATTTTGATATATTATATGCCTATATAATAGTTCTATTTCTTTTGTTTTTATTTTGTTTGTCTGTTTGAAAAAAAAACTTCCACCGACTGGGTCGGCCCAGCTAGCCAGCCAGGCCACGGCCCAGCCAGCCCAGTTCGCCCGCGCCGCTCGTCCCCGAGCTCGGGACGAAGTCCCGAGCCGCCACGTCATCGCCGCCGCCGTCGTGTCCGCCCCGGCATCCGTGCCCCCTTCCCCACGCCACCGCCTCTCCTGCCCTCCACTAGATCTGTTTTTTTTTGTTTTAGTAAACAGTGAACATCCACTGTTTAGATCTTATAAACGAACGTTCGTTATTTAGCCTTTCTAATTTCTGTTTATTTCGGCCAGGGACCTGTCTGTGAATATTTTATTTATAGATTAGTCCCTGTTCTTAAAACAATCACTACTTTTTACTCGTTAGTCGGAATCCAACGAAACCAACTCCTACTTCTTTGTTACAATCCCCTCTATCCAGATAAACAACTTAAACATGTTTTTGAAAGTTTAAAACTTTAATTTCAAACAGTTTAGTATTTGAACTTCGTTTGATCGTAATTTGAGTTTCGTAACTCCGTTTTATTTGATTCTTTTTGCAAATTGAATCTCTTGACCTAAACTTTCTGATAAGGCCAAATTCATATAATTTTGGTACTGTTAGAAATTGTTTTATGTTGCAAGAGTTATTTGCTTAGTTTTGAAGTTTTCCAATTTGTTTTGTTCGTTCTTTCCGATGCTTTTGAGTGATTGCTTATGTGTGGTTACTAGTGCTTGCTCGCGATAGATTGACCGGAGTGTGAAGAATAGAACTATCAAGAGTTATGAGTGCGAATCATCTTCATCAACAGTACAGGCAAGTTCACACTTTGATCATATCCCTTTTCATACCCAGTTTTTATGCATTAGATCAATCCTCAAACATTGCATGATTAGGATCTAATTAAACTATGGGATGGGAAGTAGTTGAGGTAGTACCTATTACCTGTTTTCCTATCAAACCTTTGGGAGTTACTTCTACGTTTGCTTATTATGCCATGCTATGCTAGTAGACGTGGATTGGGTGAGTGAGATCCATGACAGATGTGAGTTTTGTTAATTTAAAGGTTTATCTAAGGTGGTGACTTAAATACACATCTGGGTGGATTGAGGCACCTGAGTTTCCAGGACTTGCCTGTTTCTTTTTGGACCGCCACCCAAGCTCAAAGGGATCATGAGATTATTCATGCTAGAAACTTACGTGTGCAGCCACAAGCCATTATGGGCTCTGGCGTAGTTGATTAAGTCGTGTGAACTCTTACAGGGTAGACTAGCAGATGTAGGGGAAAGTAGGTGTACCGGTCTACCCATCGTAAGGTGCTAGCGCTTCTGAAAGACTATGTCTCGGTCATCCGTTTCTCAAACACCATGTAGTGCGAGAAATCCAACGGAGGCGATCGAGTCTTGTGGGGAAAAGTGCGCAAACCTCTATAGAGTGTACAAACTAATCATGATTAGCCGTGTCCCCGGTTATGGACGTTTTGAGTATCTAGTACTTGGATTATCATGTGAATCTCATCATGTTACTTTAATTAATGTTGTTGGGTTTTAATGATGATGTTTAATTGGGATGGAGAATGCTGTCAACCATTCTCAATGTTTAACAACCACAATGATAGTTAAATAAAATTTATTCCTTTGCAGTAGGGAAAAATTGGCTTTTCGCAAAAACATTATAACCATAGAGCCTCCACCAGCCACATATGCATGTAGTGATAGCCTTTATTCATCATTGCTCTATGGTGTGAATTTGCTAGTACATTCAATGTACTGACCCTTTGTGGCTGCAACGTCTCATGTTGCAGGATCTTACGACGAGTAAGTGATACATTAGGGTTACAGTTTGTACACTCAACTTTGCCGTTGGTGTTGATGGGAATCCACAAGCTTGTTACTTCCGCTTTTTGGACTGAGGTAATAGTATTTACGTTACTTTATACATGTGATTTACCTTTGCTATAAATCCTCGAGTACTGTGTGTGTCAGCATACCGATCCAGGGATGACACTTAAGCACAGAGATTCGATCCATTCGGGTCGGGTCGCTGATGGAGTCATGTACCTAGGGTAGGGTCACAGACCTGATCTAAGTACCCTGCCCAAGGACACCCTTAGAAGAGATCACCTTCCAGTCGACCTACGAGGGACTCACTCGACTGACTTGAAGGACTCGACCACGAAGACTCATCGACCACCAGAAGGTCAAGAGGCACTCTGCACTGCAACGGTCTGTAATTAAGTAGACTTTATGATAGTAAAGGCACTTTATGTGGGGCGTTACCAGTAACGCCCTGGACTTAATGTACCTTAAACCCTTCATTACGTGGATTTGCTGGGGTCCTGGCGCACTCTATATAAGCCACCCCCCTCCACAGGCAGAAGGGTTCGGCACCCTGTAATCCATATACACATAATCCACTCGACCGCCTCAGGGCTCCGAGACGTAGGGCTTTTACTTCCTCCGAGAAGGGCCTGAACTCGTACATCTCTTGTGTTTACAACCTCTCCATAGCTAGGACCTTGCCTCTCCATACTTACCCCCCACTCTACTGTCAGACTTAGAACCACGACAGTTGGCGCCCACCATGGGGCCGGTGTTTTAGCGATTTTGTGGAGAAGTTGCGATTCTTCCGAGTACTTTCATCATGGTATCTGCTGGAGTTTTGGTCGAGGGTCGAGAGATTCGTCTCGGTGCTCTCACCTTCGTCGCCGACGACTCCGCCTGGCTCCAGGAGGCTCCACTCGACGTCGATGCGCTCCCCGTCCGCGGTGCGATGCATTTTCGCACATGTGTCCGCGGCATTCTGCTGCGGCAACCGTCGACCCCATATCGGTCGACTCCCCTATCGACCACCCTCCCGGTCTCCCGCCAGCGCAAGCGCTCGGGTCGGTCGAGGCTTCAGCGGTGGGTGAGACACGCGGTGGCTCGCCAGACGGCCACCACCCAAGTTGCGACAATCGAGCCCGACGAATCTCTCTACGGCCTATTCGATCTGTCGACTGGCTCCGTAGAGACTGCATCCGAATGCGATAGCAGTGATCCAGCGGCGGAAATCTTGATGGTCGACGGGCCTCGCAGCCCCCCTGGCTTCGCCCGTGATGGTGGGGCAGGCGACGGAGGCGACCCCGCACGAGACCACGAAGAGTACCAGCCCGAGCCACTCGACTCTCTGCAAAGAGAGGAACTTCGCCGCAGGAACATGGATGCCCTGCATACTCCCATCGCAGGAGAAACCCCCGAGGCTCGCGCCTTGGAGGAGGCACGTTTGGCCAATCTGGCCGAACGCGCTCGCCTGGAGAATCTTCAGCGAGCACTCGACGAGCGCACGCGGCAACGAGTTCCCGACGCCAATCGACGTCAACTCTTCCCGCCGACTCAGGTATATCGAACCCCAATCCAGAATTTAGCAGCTGCGACCCGTATAGCAGAGTCCATCCAGCCCTCTCAGTCGGAAGCTGGCAGAGTCTTGATGCAGATAAGGGATCTGCTCCGGGCAGCAGGAGATCAGAATTCAGCCATGTCGCAGTCGCGCAACAGAATTCACAGTCGATCCATCGCTGCGAATACGGTTCAGTTAGCTCACAGTCCCAGATCGCCTCCGCGGCATGAAGGGCGCGAGAATTGGCGAGACCAATATGGAGACCGACACGACCGAGATGATAGGCGTCGAGTGCCCACTTCCCCTCCGAGGGGTGGGTCTTACGCTCCTCGGCAGCAAGATGATAGACGTCAGCTCAGTGCGGGGCGAAGAGTTCCAGTCGACCCCAGAGAACCAAGCTTCGACGCGCGATCCATTATCGTGCAAGGCTTGGTCGACCGGAACAGAGCCCATCGAGGTGGACTCGACAGAGATGCGCCCACGAGCAGTCGAGTGCACGTTTCTGGTCCGGAATGTTTCAGCAGAGCTATCAGAGCCGCAGTGATTCCTCCCAATTTCAGGTTGGCAACAGGAGTCAGCAAGTTCACCGGTGAGTCTAAGCCTGAAACTTGGCTTGAGGACTACCGAGTGGCGGTTCAGATTGGTGGTGGGAATGACGAGGTGGCCATGAAGCATTTGCCCCTCATGTTGGAAGGTTCTGCCAGAGCGTGGTTGAATCAGTTACCTCCTAGCAGCATTTACACTTGGGAAGATCTGTCCCGAGTGTTCGTCAGAACGTTTGAAGGAACTTGCAAGCGACCGGCTGGATTGACGGAGCTGCAAGTCTGCGTGCAGAAGACCAATGAGACTCTCAGGGAGTATATTCAGAGATGGATCACTTTGCACCATACTGTGGAGAATGTGTCTGATCATCAGGCAGTCTGCGCCTTCAAGGATGGTGTCAAGAACAGAGAATTGAGTTTGAAATTTGGTCGAACCGGAGACATGACCTTGAGTCGGATGATGGAAATTGCTACCAAGTACGCCAACGGCGAAGAAGAAGACCGACTCCGAAGCGGCAAGCACAAGCCGAGCCAGTCGGAGAAGGGAAACACCAGTCGGAAACAGAAGCGGAAGGCTGAACCGGCAGCTCCTGGAGAGGCTCTGGCCGTGACTCATGGAAAGTTTAAAGGGAAACCAAAAGGATCCTGGAACCCTAAGAAGGTAAAGGATAAAGAAGGGAACGACGTGATGGATATGCCGTGTCACATCCACACGAAGAAAGACGAAGAGGGGAATATCATTTACCCAAAGCATACCACTCGCCAATGTCGACTCCTGATCCAGCAGTTTCAAGGAAAACAGTCTAAAGACAAGGAAAAGGAGTCGGACAAGGCCGAAGACAAGGAGGACAGTGAGGAAGGATATCCGCATGTCAACTCCACTCTGATGATCTTTGCAGATGTGGAAAGCAAGAGTCGATTGAAAGTCATTAACCGCGAGGTGAACATGGTTACCCCAGCAAAAGCAAATTATCTGAGATGGTCCCAAACACCCATCACATTCGACCAATCTGATCACCCGACTCATATTGCCACCCCTGGGAGGCAAGCTTTGGTGGTCGATCCAGTTGTCGAAGGCACTCGACTGACAAAAGTGCTGATGGACGGTGGTAGCGGGCTGAATTTGTTGTATGCAGACACACTGAAAGGAATGGGCATTCCGATGTCCCGACTGAGCACCAGTAACATGAGCTTTCATGGAGTTATACCAGGGAAGAAAGCCGAGTCACTCGGCCAAATAGCTCTGGACGTGGTGTTTGGTGATTCGAAACATTTTCGCAAAGAGAAGTTGACGTTTGAGGTCGTGGATTTTCAGAGTGCATATCATGCCATTTTGGGGAGACCAGCTTATGCACGGTTCATGGCTCGACCATGTTACGTGTACCTCAAATTGAAGATGCCCGGCCCCAAAGGAGTGATCACTGTCACCGGTGATCGGAAAAAGGCAGAAGAGTGCTTTCAGAAGGGCTCAAAGATTGCTGATTCCCAGGTGACAGCGGTCGAGTTTGAAGAATACAAGCAAAACGCAGATCCGAGTGATTTGCTGCGATCCAAGAAACCCGCCACAGAATCTGCATTTCAGTCGTCCGGTGAGACGAAGCCTGTTCACATTCACCCGACCGACCCCGATGCAGCCCCGACCCACATCTCCACAACACTCGACCCGAAATAGGAAGAAGCGCTCATCCAGTTCCTCCGTGAGAACTGGGACATTTTTGCATGGAAGCCCGCTGACATGCCAGGTGTTCCCAGGGGACTGGCTGAGCATCGCCTAAGAGTCGACTCATCAGCAAAACCAGTCAAAGAGCATCTTCGGCGGTCCGCCGTCCAGAAGAGAAAAGCCATTGGTGAGGAAGTGGCTCGACTGTTGGCGGCAGGATTTATCCGAGAGATATACCACTCCGAATGGCTCGCTAATGTCGTCATGGTTCCTAAGAAGGACAAATCGCTCCGAATGTGCATTGATTTCAAGCACATCAACCGGGCCTGCCCGAAAGATCATTTTCCTCTCCCTCGCATAGATCAAATTGTTGACTCGACCGCGGGATGCGAGAGATTGTCTTTTCTAGACGCCTACTCCGGGTACCACCAGATCCGTCTGTACGGACCCGACGAGGTAAAAACAGCTTTCATCACTCCATTCGGGTGCTTCTGCTATATCACCATGCCATTCGGCCTCAAGAATGCCGGAGCCACATTTATGCGAATGATTCAGAAGTGTCTACTCACTCAAATCAGTCGGAATGTGGAAGCGTATATGGATGATATCGTCGTCAAGTCACGAAAAGGTTCCGACCTGCTCGCTGACCTCGCCGAAACATTTGCCAACCTCAGAAGGTATGATATCAAGCTCAATCCATCAAAGTGCACATTCGGAGTTCCTGGTGGCAAGTTACTCGGTTTTCTCGTTTCCGAGCGAGGGATCGACGCTAATCCAGAAAAGATCGGCACTATTCTCCGAATGAAACGCCCTGTGCGAGTGCACGATGTCCAGAAGCTTACTGGATGCTTGGCCGCATTAAGTCGATTCATCTCACGACTCGGTGAAAAGGCATTGCCTCTTTACCGACTGATGAAGAAGGCAGACAAGTTCGAGTGGACTCCAGAAGCTGATGCAGCGTTTGCCGAGCTAAAAGCTCTGCTCTCCACCCAGCCGGTGCTTGCTGCTCCAATCAGCAAAGAGCCTCTGTTGCTTTATATCGCAGCCACAGGACAAGTCGTCAGTACAGTGCTTACGGTCGAGCGGGAAGAAGAAGGAAAAGCTTTCAAAGTTCAGCGCCCAGTGTATTATTTGTCTGAAGTCTTGACTCCATCCAAGCAGAGATATCCTCATTATCAGAAGCTTGTGTATGGAATATACATGACCACAAAGAAGGTTGCTCATTATTTCTCTGATCATTCCATCACAGTCGTCAGCGACGCTCCACTATCAGAGATTTTGCACAACAGAGATGCAACTGGTCGAGTGGCGAAATGGGCGATTGAACTTCTTCCCCTTGATATCAAGTTTGAGGCAAAGAAAGCCATTAAGTCCCAGGCAATAGCAGATTTCCTCGCCGAGTGGATTGAACAGCAGCAGCCGACTGAAGTTCACTCGGAGCATTGGACCATGTTTTTTGATGGCTCTAAGATGTTGAATGGTTCCGGTGCTGGGGTTGTCCTGGTTTCCCCCAGAGGAGATAAGCTCAGATATGTGCTCCAGATTCACTTTGATTCCTCCAACAATGAGGCAGAGTATGAGGCCCTCTTATACGGATTGCGCATGGCCATTTCACTCGGCGTCCGTCGCCTGATGGTCTATGGCGATTCAGATTTAGTGGTCAACCAAGTGATGAAGGAGTGGGACGTGAGAAGCCCAGCCATGACTGGATACTGCAGTGCAGTGAGGAAGCTGGAAAAGAAGTTCGAGGGGTTGGAGCTCCATCATATACCCCGACTGAAAAATCAAGCAGCTGATGATCTAGCAAAGATAGGTTCCAAGAGAGGAGCCATTCCGAGTGGTGTGTTCTTGGAGCATATACACACTCCGTCAGTCAAAGAAGATCCTTTCACCGAAGAAGCTCCACAGCCCAAGAGTGCCACAGATCCGACTGAGGTTGAAGTCCCAGCAGTGGTCGACTTGGTCATGGAGGTCTTGGTGGTCATTCCCGACTGGACAGTTCCGTATATCGCGTATATCCTGAGAAAAGAGCTTCCGGAGGATGAGGAAGAGGCTCGACAGATCGTCCGTCGATCTAAAGCCTTTACCGTAATCAAAGGACAGTTATATAGAGAAAGCGCGACTGGAGTTGGTCAGAAGTGCATAACACCAGAAGAAGGTCGAATCATCCTTAATGATATCCACTCGGGGACCTGTGGTCATCATGCGTCCTCTCGGACCATCGTGGCCAAAGCATACCGAGCCGGATTTTACTGGCCAAAGGCGAATGAGATGGCAAAGGAAATAGTGGATAAGTGCGAGGGATGTCAGTTCTACTCGAATATGTCGCACAAGCCTGCATCAGCTCTGAAGACCATTCCACTCGTCTGGCCTTTCGCAGTATGGGGGTTGGACATGGTCGGTCCTTTGAGAACAGGTCGAAGTGGCTTCACGCATGTACTGGTGGCAGTCGACAAGTTCACCAAGTGGATTGAGGCTAAACCAATCAAGAACCTTGACGCCGGTACTGTTGTTAGCTTCATCAGGGAACTGATATTCAGATATGGAGTCCCGCACAGCATCATTACGGATAATGGGTCGAACTTTGACTCGGAGGAATTCAGGGATTTCTGCAACTCTCAAGGCACACGAGTCGACTACGCTTCAGTCGCCCATCCGCAGACGAATGGACAAGCAGAGCGAGCCAATGGCCTGATTCTCAAGGGATTGAAACCCCGACTGATGCGTGATCTCAAGCATGCAGCTGGAGCGTGGGTCGACGAACTTCCCTCGGTGCTTTGGGGACTGCGGACCACACCTAATCGATCGACCGGAAGAACTCCATTCTTCTTGGTCTACGGAGCTGAAGCAGTCTTGCCGAGTGATCTTCTCCACAATGCTCCTCGAGTTGAGATCTACAACGAAGCAGAAGCTGAACAAGCGCGGCAGGACGCAGTCGACCTTTTAGAGGAAGAAAGGGAGATGGCTCTGATCCGATCGACCATCTACCAACAAGATTTGCGTCGTTTCCACGCCAGAAATGTGAGGGGTCGAGCCTTCCAGGAAGGAGATTTAGTTCTCCGAGTGGATCAGAAGAAACATCACAAGCTTGCTCCTTCTTGGGAAGGACCCTTCATCATCACCAAAGTTCTCCACAACGGGGCGTACCGTCTTTACAACGTCGAACATAATATCGACGAGCCCCGAGCTTGGAACGCGGAACTACTCCGCCCATTTTACACTTAAGTTTATCACTCGGATGAGTTGCAATAAAGTACTCCTGTAGTTCATGGATTTCAAAATAATAGTGTCATAGTTCCTCCATAATTTTTGTCACTTTTTATTTTGTCCAATAAAATTTTCCCCTCAGTGGGTGACTTAGCCGCGAATCCGTTTCGCCTAAGTTTGTAAAAATCCTTACCGAGTGGTGAGCCAGACTCCCACTCGGAGGCTTAGCTGCAGTCCAAGTACTCGCCTAAGTTATCAAAATCCTACCGAGTGGTAAGCCAGACTTCCACTCGGAGGCTTAGCTGCAGTCCAAGTACTCGCCTAAGTTATCAAAATCCTAACCGAGTGGAAAGCCAGACTTCCACTCGGAGGCTTAGCTGCAGTCCAAGTACTCGCCTAAGTTATAAAAATCCTACCGAGTGGTAAGCCAGACTTCCACTCGGAGGCTTAGCTGCAGTCCAAGTACTCACCTAAGTTATCAAAATCCTACCGAGTGGTAAGCCAGACTTCCACTCGGAGGCTTAGCTGCAGTCCAAGTACTCGCCTAAGTTATCAAAATCCTACCGAGTGGTAAGCCAGACTTTCACTCGGGGGCTTAGCTGCAGCCCAGTGCTCGCCTAAGATATAAAAATCCTACCGAGTGAAGAGCAAACCTCTCACTCGGGGGCTTAGCTGCAGCCCAGTGCTCGCCTAAGATATAAAAATCCTACCGAGTGAAGAGCAACCTCTCACTCGGGGGCTTAGCTGCAGCCCAGTGCTCGCCTAAGATATAAAAATCCTACCGAGTGAAGAGCAAACCTCTCACTCGGGGGCTTAGCTGCAGCCCAGTGCTCGCCTAAGATATAAAAATCCTACCGAGTGAAGAGCAAACCTCTCACTCGGGGCTTAGCTGCAGCCCAGTGCTCGCCTAAGATATAAAAATCCTACCGAGTGAAGAGCAAACCTCTCACTCGGGGGCTTAGCTGCAGCCCAGTGCTCGCCTAAGATATAAAAATCCTACCGAGTGAAGAGCAAACCTCTCACTCGGGGGCTTAGCTGCAGCCCAGTGCTCGCCTAAGATATAAAAATCCTACCGAGTGAAGAGCAAACCTCTCACTCGGGGGCTTAGCTGCAGCCCAGTGCTCGCCTAAGATATAAAAATCCTACCGAGTGAAGAGCAAACCTCTCACTCGGGGGCTTAGCTGCAGC
This sequence comes from Triticum aestivum, assembly GCF_018294505.1. NCBI lineage: Eukaryota > Viridiplantae > Streptophyta > Magnoliopsida > Poales > Poaceae > Triticum > Triticum aestivum. The sequence continues at coordinate 309,330,114 of NC_057813.1, read as the reverse complement.
CCAGTGCTCGCCTAAGATATAAAAATCCTACCGAGTGAAGAGCAAACCTCTCACTCGGGGGCTTAGCTGCAGCCCAGTGCTCGCCTAAGATATAAAAATCCTACCGAGTGAAGAGCAAACCTCTCACTCGGGGGCTTAGCTGCAGCCCAGTGCTCGCCTAAGTGGATTAAGGAATAAGTCGACTGCAGTGAGCGTCTTGCTTTGAACCTGCAAAAGACATTTCAAGCCAAAAGCAATCATATTCAAACATCAAATTCAAGTTCGGAACGATACCTAAAGGAACCGAAAGTGCTCAGGCGCTAAGCCTGTTAAGGTTTATCGGTTACAACTCCACTCGGCATACCGAGGCAAATTTAAAGCGTCGAGCTTAAAAGAAGTTTTTTACCCCTCCTGTGGAGGGCTGGAAGGTGCAACAAACTCATCAAGATCAATTCCATCTGCGATCCGAGTGGCAGCAGCAATGAAAGTTTCCATAAAGGACCTGAAGTCGTGTTTCTTGGTGTTGGCCACCCGGAGGGCCGCCAGCTTGTCTTCTCGCGCATCTTTGCAGTGGACTCGGGCCAGACACAGAGCAACATCTGCACCGCACCGAGCCGAGGACTTTTTCCACTCCTGCACTCGACCAGGGACCGTGTTCAAGCGAGCCATCAGCGACTCGAGGTCGTGCTGGAGTGTCTCCCTGGGCCAGAGCGTTGAGTCGATGCGAGATGTGGCGACCTTCAGCCTTGCAAGATAGTCCACGACAGCTGCAACACGGGACTCCAGTCGGAAAACATTCATGGCAACTTCGTCGTTCACCGGAGAATTGACGGGGTCAAGGTTTGGTTCCAGCCGGCTAGTCTCTTCTTCAAAGTCTTGACAAAATTCTGCAAGGGCGATCACCGAGTCAAGGCAATGGTCGAATGGAAAAATCACAGTTGAAAATGATTGTTGAGCATAAAGGTTTACCTTCAAGCATAAGGAACAGCTTCTTGGCAAGACCACTCAGGAAGGCCTCCAGATCATTTTTCTTCCCAAGAGCAGCTTTCAGATTGGTATTTTCTTGTTCAAGCTTGGTGACTGAAGCTAACTTCTCGTCAGCAAGCTTGATCTTCTCAGCTAGTTCAAGGTCTTTTTTCTGTTGGGCCTCCTTCACCTTACCTGCAAGTTACAGCAAGATCAGATTTTGAAACAAATAAAGGGAAAAAGCAGTCGTCGAGGTCTCACCAAACATACCTTTGGTCTCCTCCTTTGCCTTCGTCAGATTCTCCTGAGCCAGCTTCAAATCCAGCTCGAGCTGAATGTGCTTGTTTTCCAGCTCAGTGTAGCGAGCCGCAAGGTCACAGGATCTCTGCGAAGAATCAATCGACTAAATGTCAAAGATAATTCCACTTCCGAGTGGAACAGGAAAAATCATGCGTTTCTAAGACTACAGCCGAATACAAGCATTCGACCGTAGTCTCGGGGACTACACCCAGTGGGTGCACTCAGCGTGCCCCCACTAATCCTATTGAAGACAGAGTCGACCAGTCGACCTCAAAAACAATGTATTCTTTAAGACTGTAATCGACTGCAAGCAGTCGACCACAGTCTCGGGGACTACACCCAGTGGGTGCACTCAGCGTGCCCCCACCGGTTTGCGAAATCCATTCGCCATAGTCGAATGACGGAAAGACTGAACTTATAAAGCCTAAGGCGACTGCCAGCAGTCGACCTTAGCCTTGGGGACTACACCCAGTGGGTGCACTCAGCGTGCCCCCACCGGTTTGCGAAATCCATTCGCCATAGTCGAATGACGGAAAGACTGAACTTATAAAGCCTAAGGCCGACTGCCAGCAGTCGACCTTAGCCTTGGGGACTACACCCAGCGGGTGCACTCAGCGTGCCCCCGCTAACACGGAGTTTAAATCGACACACCCAGTGGGTGATTACTATAAATTCTGGAAAGAAAAGTTTTGATAGCATATCCTAACAGAACAAGCGGTGGTCGACTGACCTGAACATTGCTTTGAAGGGCGGAACTGGCGTCGTAAGCTGCCTGGCTGGCATCCCGGATGGTCTTCAACTGCTCCATCATGATCCCTGCCTGGCGTATCGCCTCCTTCGCGGCGCCAGCTTGGTCCTCTGGGACGTGGTGCGTCGTGAAGAGGGAGGGCTGCAGAGCACTCGTCAGTGGATCTGCGAAGGACACAGTGCGTCGAGTGGTGTTCTCCTCCTCCGCGACCAGAGTCTCAGGCACCGTCACATCCTGGGACACCCTGCCAGCAGACGCTTTCCTACTCCTTCTGTGCTTCAGCGGTTCCTCATCTTCATCATCATCAGGGAGAGTGATAACAACATTGGATGGAGCTACAGAAAAGAATCAGAATTAGAGATCATGAGTCAGTCGACTAGAAACGGTGTTAAGAGTATAGTACCAGGTTTTGAGGTTGCTGCGTCCTCCATCTCATGGTCGTCGGCCCGGGCTGAGGTCTCAGAAGTAGCAGCACTGCAACTCCAAAGAATCAGTCGACTAACTCCAGCGCCAACCAGAGATAAAGTTCGCACAAAACAAGAAGACTTAAGCAGCATGATTACCCTGATATGGTGGGGATGGACACCTTCATCTTCGGCAGGAGCTTGGTCGGCTTTGACGGGGCCGCCCTGGGCTGCTTCGACGCCTTTTCAGTCGGCGCCGGAGAGGTGGTCCGAGGGCGCTTGGTCGACTGTGTAACAGTCGCAACCCCCTTGCCACGTTCAGTCGCAGGGTCATGGACAAGCTTCGACCGCCTTTCCGAGCGCGGTGGTGCGACCTCCTCCTCCTCCTCTTCTTCGTCCTCATCATCATCATCATCATCGTCATCATCATCATCATCATCCTCAGCGGCGTCCGAGTCCCACTCCTCCTCCTGGCTCTCGCCCCCGCTCGCTTCTCCCTCCTCAGTCGGAGCCTGTGCTCCATTGGGCATCGAGTACAGCTCAGTGAGGACCTGATAGACATCAAGACAAAGATCAGTCGACCGATCGGCAGAGAAAACAGAAATAAATGTGACAAGAATACAATGGGAAGTGGAGCAGACATACCTTGTTTGGATCACTGTGGTGGTCGAGCGGAGGAATCCTTCTGGCTCCGCGAGGGTTATCCTTGTTCCCAGTAACAGCGGCCATCCACCTTTCCAGAGTGGCATCGTCGACTGCTTCTGGATTGACCCGAGTCACATCCTCAGTCCCGCAGTACAACCACATGCAATGGCTCCGGAACTGAAGAGGCTGGATACGACGCCTAAGAAAAACCTCCAGGAGATCCATACCCGTCACTCCCTCCCGAACCAACTGAACTACACGCTCCATCAGCATCTTCACGTCAGCTTTCTCCTCCGGAATCACCTTCAGAGAGGAGGGCTTGTTCACTCGGCCCATGGTGAACTGAGGGAGTCCACTCGACTGCCCCGGCGTCGGCTGATCCTGGCAGTAGAACCAGGTCGACTGCCAGCCTCTGACTGACTCGGGAAATGTCATGGCTGGGAAGGTGCTCTTGTTCCTCACCTGGATCCCCAGACCCCCACACATTTGGACAACTTGGGTTTTTTCGTCGCCTGGGCTCGCCTTCTTCACGGTCTGAGAGCGACACGTGAATATGTGCTTGAACAAGCCCCAATGCGGTCGACAACCCAGAAAACTCTCACACATGGACACAAACGCGGCAAGATAGGCGATAGAATTCGGGGTGAAGTGGTGGAGTTGCGCTCCAAAGAAGTTCAAGAAACCACGGAAGAAAACGCTCGGCGGCAAAGAAAATCCGCGGTCGACATGGGTAGCCAGAAGCACGCACTCACCCTCTTCCGGCTGGGGCTGCCACTCTTTCCCCGGAAGCCTTGCAGCTCCATGAGGGATCAGGCCCTCGTTGGCCATGTCGAGGAGATCCGTCTCCGTGATGGTCGATTGGATCCAATCTCCCTGGACCCAGCCTTTCGGTAGGCGAGATCTAGACGAAGACCCGCCGCGACTGGTGGATCTCCCCTTCGCCTTCTCCGTCGTCGACACCTTCTTCGCGCGTTCCAGCGCCGCCGTCTTCTCCTTGACCATGGCTGCCGGCGAGACGCGCGAGGAGAAGTTGTGCGGAGGCGAGAGCGAGCGCGTTGGGCAGAGACGAAGGGAGCAGAGAGAGAATGCTGAGGCACTGCTCAAAAAACCCTCACCGGGCGCGTTTATAAGATCCCTTCCGAGTGGATGACAGGTGGGCCCGGTCGATCTAATCATATCCTGAAACAATTGCGCGGACATGATACGTGGCGGAAAAAGCGGCGCGGGGATCGAGGCATCTATGCCCTGTCCCGTCCGAGCGCCGCGGTCCGCCCCGCTTCGCGCGCTTCCCCAAATTTCATATCCCGCGGAATCCGCGAACGGCAGATCGGTCTGCCAGACGCGGGATTTCCTGCGATCCGTCGCTCGGAAATCGGTGAAGTCCAAAAGACCACTCGACGAAGGAAAAGAATGGATCGAGTCGACTGAAGAAAAGTTGTTCACTATCAACAAAGAGATTTTTTGGTTCAAAACAACGCACGACCAGTATGCGAAGGCTAATCAGAAACAGCATCAACTCCTTCATCACTCAAGCCTCAATCCATTCGGGGGCTAATGATGGAGTCATGTACCTAGGGTAGGGTCACAGACCTGATCTAAGTACCCTGCCCAGGGACACCCTTAGAAGAGATCACCTTCCAGTCGACCTACGAGGGACTCACTCGACTGACTTGAAGGACTCGACCACGAAGACTCACTCGACCACCAGAAGGTCAAGAGGCACTCTGCACTGCAACGGTCTGTAATTAAGTAGACTTTATGATAGTAAAGGCACTTTATGTGGGGCGTTACCAGTAACGCCCCGGACTTAATGTACCTTAAACCCTTCATTACGTGGATTTGCTGGGGTCCTGGCGCACTCTATATAAGCCACCCCCCTCCACAGGCAGAAGGGTTTGGCACCCTGTAATCCATATACACATAATCCACTCGACCGCCTCTGGGCTCCGAGACGTAGGGCTTTTACTTCCTCCGAGAAGGGCCTGAACTCGTACATCTCTTGTGTTTACAACCTCTCCATAGCTAGGACCTTGCCTCTCCATACTTACCCCCCACTCTACTGTCAGACTTAGAACCACGACAGTCGCTACATAAGTATAGGCTATTTTTAGAGTCCGTATGTGTGGGGAAACAAGATATAGGGTTGGTTTCGGACCCCTCACCAAGGGCCACGAAATTCCCCCCTCTTCCTCCATATATACAGCCCTTAGGGCACCCTTTAGACTTTGGGTTTTGTTTAGATTAAAAGTTCGCCATAGCTGCAACTTCGCATAATTCGTTTGTGTTCAACGACCAGACCAAGACGTTACAAAACCCCATCTTGATCAATAAAGCTTTTGTCTTATATTCGCAATATTCAGATTGAAGTCTCAGTTTCTTGCTTGTTTTTAGACCATTTGTAGACTTTTTCAAAAAAAATTGTTGCGGATCAAAAAAAGAGAGGAAAAGAAGTGCAAATAAAGAGAGAGAGAGAAAAATTCAGAGTGTGCTCCTCCCTTGATTACGTGCCGCGCCATGATTTTGTTAGTGTTCTAGGCTCGCGTCTCTAGCATGATCTAGCCTAGCACCAGCATAGTACCGTCGTTGAGCGTTTATTCAACTCTGCATCTCTGAATTGATTATTGCTGAGCCTTTTTGCTACCATATTTTAAGCCTTCCCAGCTCCACATACATCTGCGTCGTGCGTTTGACACCGCCTGGCCGTTGCTCTATCCAAGCTTTGTGAGTTTTGACTACAACGATTGCCGATCACCACCTGCTGCTGGGTAAGAACTGGTAAGACTTTGAGATTCACTTGAAGGATTTGTGACACACCGCCATCACCACCACTTCCTAGTAGTCTGTAGGATCATATTCTTTTGTGTTTCTATTGCTGCTAACCATGGCAGGATCACAAGCCGATGAGACTAATTGGGAGAACATGACGAACAAACAACTACATGATAAATTTCAGCAAATGATGAGTCGACAGGTGCAAGATGTGCTAAACAGATTTGAAGAGACCATGGAGAAGATAGATGGCATTGAGAAGATGTTCGAAACAAAGCTCGATAAAAAGTTTAATGAATTGCTCATGCGTCTTCCACAACCACTGCCGGCTGCACCTGTCGCACCTCTACAACAACAACAACTACTACTACAACGGCGCCTTCCAAATCAAGTGGGAGGAGCACAGCGCGTTCCAATTGAGCTTGGTCAAAATTCTGGTGCTGTTGTACCTATTGTTGATGCTTCTTTGGCTCCTGCTACTGCTGCTGCTGGTACCCAGGAGGATGTTGATTATGCGGGCGATTATGAGGATGATGTTGATCAAAATCAGAACTACGTGCAGCCACCAGCACCACCACTAGCAGGTCAACCTCAGGTATATAATCGCAATGGTAGGCCTGCACCACCACCTCAAGTACGAGATCATGACCATGTTCCTAAACTGAAATTGAATATTCCACCATCTGAGGGTAGATATGTTCCTGATATATATCTTACTTGGGAGTTAGAAACTGAACAACGTTTTACATGTTTACAATATCCCGAGGAGAGACGGGTTGTTGCTGCTGTTTGTGCTTTCACTAGTTTTGCATGTGTATGGTGGTCTGAACATTGTAGATTATATCCTATTCCAGCTACTTGGGCTGCTTTGAAAACTGCTATGTGCACTTGTTGGGTTCCACCATATTATCAACGAGAATTTCTTCAAAAATTGCAATGTTTAATACAAGCACAAAATTCTATAGAGGAATATTATCATGAACTACAAACTGGCATGATTAGATGTGGTATTGTTGAGGAGAATGAAGCTATGCTTGCATGTTTTATGGGCAGATTAAATAGAGAGATTCAGACCATTCTAGAGTATAAGGAGTATACTAATATCACTCGTTTATTCCATCTTGCTTGTAAAGCTGAACGTGAAGTGCATGATCGACAAGCATTGGAGCGAACTAACTATTCTGCAGGTCGACCTTACTCATGCACACTGCGTGCATATTCTACTTCCACTGCACCAGCACCTCCATCAGGTGCCACCTCCAGCCGTGATACAAGAAAGCATGCACAACCACCACTATCTGCCAAGAGCGCACCTGTCGGGCCTGCACAGAGCTCTTCTAATTTCATGGAATCAACAGGGCACACAAGTGAAATTATTTGTCGTCATTGTAAGGGAAGAGGTCATTATGTGAGAGAATGCAAATCTCAGCGTGTGATGATTGCTACTGAGGATGGTGGGTATGAGTCCGCTAGTGACTATGATGAGGAGACTTTGGCTCTTATTACACGTGAAGAACATGGTGGAGGTGATTCTGATCATGAGACGCAATACATGGCTCCTGAAGATGCTGACAGGTATGAATGTTTAGTTTCTCAATGTGTTTTGAGTGTGCAGGTCACACAAGTTGAGCAAAATCAGAGGCATAATTTGTTCCATACAAAGGGATTTGTGAAGGAACGTTCTGTGCGCGTCATCATAGACGGAGGGAGCTGCAACAACTTGGCTAGCATGGAGATGGTGGAGAAGCTATCTCTCACCACAAGACCACATCCACATCCTTACTACATCGAATGGAACACTTTTGCATGAAGAAGACGGAGGATATACTTGCTACACATTTCTTTTGGCCAAAGATGAGACGGGATGTTGAGCGTTTTGTTGCTCGCTGCACTACATATCAAAATGCTAAGTCACGACTCAATCCTCATGGTTTATATATGCTTTTGCCTGTACCTAGTGTTCCTTGGGAGGATATATCTATGGACTTTGTTTTAGGTTTACCTCGAACAAGGAAGGGGAGGGATAGCAGATTTGTTGTCGTGGATAGATTCTCGAAAATGGCACACTTTATACCATGTCATAAAAGCGATGATGTTGTTAATGTTGCTGATTTGTTCTTTCATGAAATTATTCGCTTGCATGGTGTGACAAATACTATTGTTTCAGATCGTGATACTAAATTTCTTAGCCACTTTTGGAGATGTTTGTGGGCTAAGTTGGGGACTAAGCTGCTTTTTGGTACTACTTGTCACCCCCAAACTGATGGACAAAATGAAGTAGTCAATAGAACATTGTCTACTATGCTTAGGGCTGTTTTGAAGAATAATAAGAAAATGTGGGAAGAATGCTTGCCTCATATTGAATTTCTTATAATCGTTCATTGCATTCTACTACTAAGATGTGCCCTTTTGAAATTGTGTATGGTTTTCTACTGCGTGCACCTATTGATTTGTTGCCTCTTCCATCTTCAGAGAAGGTTAATTTTGATGCTAAACAACATGCTGAATTGATCTTAAAAATGCATGAGTTAACTAAGGAAAACATAGAGCCTATGAATGCTAAATATAAACTTGTTCGAGATAAGGGTAGAAAACATGTTGTCTTTGCACCTGGAGATCTTGTTTGGTTACATTTGCGTAAGGATAGGTTTCCTAATTTGCGCAAATCAAAGCTAATGCCACATGCTGATGGTCCTTTTAAGGTGTTAGAGAAAATAAATGATAATGCATATAAACTTGAGTTGCCTGCAGATTTGGGGTTAGTCCCACTTTTAACAATGCAGATTTGAAGCCTTATTTGGGTGAGGAAGATGAGCTTCCTTCGAGGACGACTTCATTTCAAGAAGGGGTGGATGACGAGAACATCAATACTATTGTTACACCCACATCCCCTACTGCTACATATACTGGACCAATTACTAGAGCTCGTGCAAGCCAATTAAATTATCAGGTACTTTTGTTTCTTGGTAATGATTCTAATGTTCATGAGAATATGGTGCTGCCTAAATTGGATACATTTGTTTTGCTTACTAATGAAGGGCCTGACATGGATAAGAGGGATGAACACTGGAGCAAGACCAAGCATGGAGATGATGGCATGCGCAAGGGGAACAAGAACGGAGTTACAAGTGATGATTTCAGGACTTTGAAGCCACCATAATGTGTGCATGAAGCCTTGGACGAAATATACAAGATGCCACTTCATAAATTCCGTCCAGAGGCTATTCTAGGTGATGCGTCATCTTTTTATTGGGCCAGGCCCATGTAATTTTGAAATACATAAGTATATGCTATTTTTAGAGTCGATATGTGTGGGGAAACAAGAGATAGGGGTGGTTTCAGACCCCTCCACCAAGGGCCATGAAATTCCCCCCTCTTCCTCCATATATGCAGCCCTTAGGGCACCGTTTAGACTTTGGGTTTTGTTTAGATTAAAAGTTCGCCATAGCTGCAACTTCACGTACTTCATTTGTGTTCAACGACCAGACCAAGACGTCATAGAACCCCATCTTGATCAATAAAGCTTTCATCTTATATTTGCAATATCCAGATTGCAATCTCAGTTTCTTGCTTGTTCTTCATTTCCTCGCAGGAAATAAACCCTCGTGGTCAGATTGATCGAGCTTCGGCGTGGTCAATAACCTCTCGGAGTTGGTTTAGCAATTGCTAAGGCGTGACGTCCTCGCACGTACGTATTCGGATCGTCAAAGTCTACTACTCCGAAACGATAATCACCATCTCATCAAAAGACGGGACACCTTTGCCTCTATTAGTTCACGACCTCTTTGGAGAAGATCCCCCAAGGGATTCAAGACCCCTTCATGGGAAGACCCCCTCAAGACCTCCTCATGGAGATGAACTAGTTGCCACTTGTATCATCCTTTGTTGGATTCGGGCCGTGTATCTCATTGTGTTTCGAGGATCTAGCACATGTGTAATCTAATCTTGTTTGTTTGAGTGATTCTCTCGTGTTTTCCCTTGTGATTTCCCCTCGTGTTCTTTGTAGGATTACCTCCAATCATGAAAGATTGGGCCGCTAGGGTTCTACCTTACATCATCTTGGATCAGAGCAAGGTTAATCAAGAAAATTTGTAGCCCCTACCCCCTTGTTTTCTAGCCTAATTTTGTTGTGTTCTTCCCCAATTTTGAAAATCCCCACCAAAAATAGACCTAATGTTTTTTGTGATTTGTTGGTTTGATGATATGTTGTTGATTTTGATCCATGGATTTGATTGGTTTTGAGTGGATCTAACATCTCCCCAAGTTACCCCATCTTCCATCCATGAAATTTGCTCAATTTTGACCCCAAAATCCCCAAATTCCGCCCAAAATCGCATCCCGGAGCTCAAATCCCGTGTTGACCCTGACCGCCGGACATCCGACCTTTACCGGACGACCAGAACCCCTAACCCGAGCTGAAACAACGGATTTTCGAGCCCCACCGGACATCCGTCCATTACTGGACGTCCGACACCTATAGATATCAACTTCGACTGATTTTTGTTTTGTCCATAACTAATTCATCTGAACTCCGATATTGATGTTCTTTAGCTTGTTTTGAAGCTAATGACATCCCCCATCCCACAAAAATACTTCCAACATCATTGGATCCATCAAATTTTTGGAACTTTGGCATCTTTGCCTAGGGCTTTCACCACATCATCCGCTACACCACCACCGACTTCCGCAACCTAACCCTTTTTACTTGCCATAGCATTAGTGGTTGTTTGAGTAGCGATTCGAGTCTCCTAAGGTGTTTCGGCTACTTAGGGATGGTTGCTTCTTATTCAACCACCACCACCACTTCTGCCACCCCAACTTAACCCAATTTTGTTTATGTTGTGAGTTGTGTCTCCTAAGGTGTTTCGGCTACTTAGGGACGGTGAATTCAACTCCGACACCATGTATAGTCCACCACCATAACGTCCACTTCTCCATTGCCTACTCCAAACCCAATCATTGCCTAGTGCAAAACACCACCGCTTTCTTCTACCATCATTTGACTTTTATCGTTGAGATTTTGAGTTGTGGTTTTTCCGTTTCCTAAGGTGTTTCGGCTAATTAGGAACGGGTCGACATCGACAACACCGCGTCTCATCATCGACATGGACGGTAACCTCGACGACACCATTGTATATTCCCCTTACCATTGCATTGTTAACCCCTAGCTCATTTTGTGTCACTTACCTATCGAGACTAGCCTTTGAGTATTGCCGGCAACGTTACTTGTGCACATTAGTGATCTACACCTTCCATTGCATACATACCATATCATATTGGTATCATCATATCATCTCTTGTGTCACAAGTTTGTTCCCGCGTATACACTATTGCTATCTTGGTTTGTGCATTGTGCAAAAGTGGTCGTATCAAAAAAAGAATAAGCTTTTAATCAAAGAAAAAGAGTTAACAAAGGGCTTGTAAGAAATAGCCATTGCATCACAATATATCATATGGTATCATACTCGATCACCTTGGATCATCGAAAAAGAATAAGCTTTTAAGCAAAGAAAAAGAGTTAACAAAGAGCTTGTAAGAAACGCCGGAACCATACATACATAACATACTTGGGATAGAAAGTTGCTACATTTTGCATCTTATAGGTTGTGCACAAGTGTCGTATCCGCCTATTGAGCAAATGTGCTAGCGTCTCTCTTGAGTTGTGAAACACGAGCGTTTTTCGTGGATTCCACATTTTGTGCTCATTCCTTCGTTGCACGACCCATTCTATCTATTTGTGTGTGTGTGTTTCCGTGTGCCACATATTGCTATTGGTCTACTTGTTTCACTTGCGAATTTGTGAATCTCTTTCAACATTTTTGACTCTTGCTAACATTTTGCATCAAACTTTTGTGCCACTATCCTCATAGAGCTCCACCATAAGCCTTATTTGTGTAGGTGTGAGAAATTGACGAGATCGGTACCAATTGTGCTATTTCCTTGTTACATCATTGAATGATCATTGATCCATTTTCAACATCGGTCAAGGTACATTTGGTATAGTTCTCTCCTTTCTTCCGCTCATATTTGCTTGAGTCTTGTGATGGATAGGCAAGGCATTTCATCTCCGGTCTTCGACAACAACGACGGCATGAACAACTACATCACCAAATCATCACTCTTCGATCTACAACGACAAATGCAAGGTGCATAATCAAGATTGCGAGAACGCATCGACAACCTCGCCATCGACATACGACACTCCGAAACACATACATGAGACTACTTCGACAAGAAGCTTTCTGCACAAAAGGAGGAGGAAGATGCAAGGATGGAGGATATTCGGACCTTGTTGATCAACCGTTCTTCCCCTTCATCATCCTCAAGGCGGCGACGTTCAAGTCACAAGTCTTCGGAGCGCAAACACGATGCAAGTGCAAGTCGTCCACGTTCACATCTCCATGGCGACCATCATCAACATCGTCATGAAGGGCAAGTCACCTCCAAGCATCATGTGCACGACGACGACGAATGCCATCAATCTCAAGTACGACAATGACACCATCATCATGAAGATGCTCCACAAGCACAAACATACAAGTCCCAACAAGCACTACTTCACGCCAAGTCCAAGCTTCATGAGAAAAAGAGAAGACCGCGAGACGAGCACCACCAAGACGGAGCTACGGCTACACCATCCACTTCGGCATCTTCGCCAAGTGCTATCAAGGCATCTTCGCCTTTGGACGTACGACATCTTCGCCTACATCCCATAAGTCCGCCTACATCGACATCTTCAACAACAAGGCGACCACCTACAAGCGAGGGCGACACTTCCATCTTTGGAAGCCCCTCAAGGAAGATGGCCGAGCATGGGAAATTCCCTTTGGTCATGGAGATGAGCTACGAGGTGCCACATCATATGGGCCTCCAACAACTAGACGGTGACAAGAAGGTCGAGCTAGGGCCACCCCCTTTGACCACGACAATAAGCACCAACCTCTTCAACAACATGAAGACGACGCCCCAATATGTCTCCTACTCCGAGTCAAGCTACGTGAGCGCACATGAGACCTTCTCTTTGATCTCGGAGGAGAGTGATGATTTGCCACATCCTACGGCATTCATCTTTGGAGGTGTTATGGATGAGGAGGTTGAGCATGGGACTATCCCTTCAACCAAGGTGGCGATAGGAGTTGAGCATGGAGACATTTGCACCTTAATCTCTCCGAAACCCACATATGTCGAGATGTCCCATTTGTCATGTGAGGAGAGCCACCACCACATGAGTGACATGAGTGACTCCACCATATATGACATTCAGTATATTTCCTATGAGAGGATGAGTGTGACCACCACTAGCCCCACACATGAGAGCATGCCACACATCCTATGTGTGGTTGAGAGCCATTTGAGTGACTCTACCAACCATAGGAGTGAGAGCATCCAAGAGGGAGTGAGTGAGCCACAACACTTAGTGAGTGAGGTAGTTGAGACGACATGTGAGGCCACTATGATTTCCAACGACTTAACCTCTACTCCTAGTGTGTTTTCTTCTTTGGTTCTAGGTCTCCTGAAGCAGAGCATCCTGAGGTCATCCCCATGGACCTACCATCATCTCACCAAGTGCCCAGAGGACCTATGACACGAGCACGAGCTAGAGATCTCAAGAATGAGGTGACTTCTTTCCTTAGTGATATCACATATGTTCCACTCTAGACATGGCTACTACCTAAGTACGGAATGTTGTGCATGATTAGGTACCAAGAGGACCCTCCCGAGAATGCATGTGAAGAGGGGCAAGTCCCCAAGATCACGGATGAAGAGAACCAATGGAAGGAGTCAAGAACAACTCCCAGGACTCGGACATCTGGCCATGACCCCGGACATCCAGCCCCTGGAGGTGACGCCTACAGCAAAGGACCAGCGACCAAGTCTACAGGGCCCGGACATCCGGCCCGATGCCCCGGAAATCTGGCTCTCAGCCCGGATATCCGAACAAGGCATCCCGAAGGGTACAAAACCAGCCCGAACAGCCCGGACATCCGACCACGACCCCGTACATCCAGCCCCTCGTGAAGTCCCGGACATCCGGCCCATCGCCCGGACATTCGGACCAACCCTCTCCAGAGAGCATCATACGGCCCGACAGCCCGGACATCCGGTGTCTCGTGAACGCCCGGACATCCGGCCTGACGCCCGGACGTCCGGCCTCCCCTGTCTGCATATAGTGTAAGGGCCGAGGCCCATGTACCCTTCGCCCACCTAGACTATATATACTCCTCCTCCGCCCTTTTTCTAAGGTTAGCACTGTGATAGCTCATATTTGAGATAGAGCTTTACTCATCCACTTGGTTACTTCTTCTCGGAGCTCACGACCTCTTCGGAGAAGATCCCCCAAGCAGATTCAAGACCCCATCATGGGAAGACCCTTCAAGACCTCCTCATAGAGAAGACCTTTTGTATCGTCCTTTGTTGACTTTGAATCATGTATCACTCTTTGTGTTTTGAGGATCTAGCACATGTGTGACCGAATCTTGTTGGTTTGAGTGATTCTCTCGTGTTTTCTCTTGTGTTTCCCCTTGTGTTCCTCGTTGCGATCTGCTCCTTTCGTGAAAGATCGGGCATCTGGGGTTCTACCCTACATCATCTTGGTATCATGAGCCACGTTGATCAAGAATTTGGAGCCCCTACCCATGTTTCTAGCCTTCTTTTGCTTGATTTCGTCATAAATTCGAAAATTCCCCACAAAAATAGACCCCCAATTTTTTTGCGATATTTTGGTGAGCTGAAGTTTTCTTGGATTTGATCCGCGGATTTCGTGTGTTGCAAGTAGATCTAGCTTTCCCCCCTCTTTTCCACAATTTCCATCCACAAAATCTCCCGAATTTTGCCCTGGATTTGACCTTTCCAGGCGGAGTTCATCGAGTTCATCCACAGATCCCAAGCCCGGACATCTGGCCCGTGACCCCCGAACATCCGGCCCTTGATGCGGAGCATCCTATGGGCATCACCCTGTCAAGAGCCAGTTTGGCAAGTGACACGTGCGACCTCTACTTCTTGTACATAAAGGTGAATCTTCTCCTTTACACGTGTTCACTTGACCCCTTCGAGGATGGTATACTACTTGACACTCCTCTCGTGTGCAGACATAGGTATTATCGGAACACCATGGACGAGAAGGAGTGCGAGTGCAAGTGTACAAAAACAGCACCCGCGAGAGAAGCATGGAAGAGAAGGAAGAAGAGGAATCTGCCCAGCCTAGAAGGACCGGAACAACCGCCCAACTACCGCCCGGGCGGAACAACCGGCCGACTACCGCCCAACAACCGGCCCACCTTATGTGATCGAGCGGAGCAAGGCCGGTGCTGCACCGGTTGTACCGGTTTCTACCAAAAGACCGGTACAACCGCCCGACGACCCATACAAACGCTGCCCCTTCGGCGTACAACTCCAGGAGCCAGCGCCTGGACTCCCAGCGGTACTACCCCCCCCCCACCATGACCAGTACTGCCGCCCCGCATGAGCTCCCAACGGTACTACCGACCACTTGACTGGTACTACCGGCCTGCCTGCGCACAGTGAAAGGGTTTTCACCCCATGTATCCTCTCCCACTTACTCCTTCGTGGCTTGGACTATAAATAGACCTCCCCCTCATCCTTTCTAGGGTCAGCAAAGTGATAGCTCATTTGTATGTGAGCTTTGCTCCTACTCTTCTCTTGAGAGAGAGAGAGAGAGAGAGAGAGAGAGAGAGACTACTCCATTGGAGGCCAAGACCTCCATCTTGGAGAAGATCCTGCGGGATATCATCAAGACCCCCTCACGGGTGGACCCCTATCAAGACCTCCTCTAGGAGATGAACCTTACCTTGTATCTTTCCCTTTGTTGTTCATGTGTACCTTGTGGATCTTGTGTGTTTGATTGTCTAGTGGATGTGTGATTTGACTTGTTCTTGAGTGTTTCCCCTTGTGATTTCTGTCATTCTTCCCCGTGTTCTTCGCGTTCCTTGTAGGGATCCGCCTCAATCGTGAAAGATCGGCCTCTAGGGTTCTACCCTACATCATCTTGGTATCATGAGCCACGTTTATCACGTATTTCGAGTCCCTCCCGTCGTTTTCTAGCCTTCTTTTACTTGATTTCGTCCTAAAATTCAAAAATCCCCACCAACAATAGCCCCAAATTTGTTTTGTGAATTGTTGGTGTGATGAAGTTTTGTTGGATTTGATCCATGGATTTCGTGTGTAGCAGGTAGATCTACCTTCCCCACAAGTTTCCCCACCTTCCATCCACTAAACCCATCCATTTTTGCCCCCCAAATCATCCATTTCCGCCCCAAATTCGCCCCGATCCCAATCTGCGAATTTTCCCGACACTAGCGGTACTTCCACCTATCCAACCGGTACTACCGCTGAGCTCCAGGACTGGTACTACCACCTCACCGAGCGGTACTACCGCCCCTCCCTGGTTCAGCCTAGGCTGATTCACAGTTTTGACCATAACTTTCACATTCGGAGTCCGATTTTCGCGTTCTATAGCTCGTTGAGAAGCTATTGACATCCCCCATCCATATAGATAGGTTTCAACACCATTTGACTCCATCAAAATTTTGAAGATTTGGCAAGTTTGCCAAGGGCTTCCACCATATCCTCCGCTATACCACCACCGACTTCCGCAACCTAACCCATTTTGTTCCATATAACATTAGTGGTTGTTTGAGTTGTGATTCAAGTCTCCTAAGGTCTTTTGGCTACTTAGGTACGATTGCTTCTTCATCAACCACCACCTCCACTTCCGCCACCCCAGCTTAACCCAATCTTGTTTGAGCTTGTTTGAGTTGTGGCTTGTGTCTCCTAAGGTATTTCGGCTACTTAGGGATGGAAACTTCAACTCCGACACGTGTATAGCCCATCACTCCACTTCCGCATTACCGAGTGCAAACCACCACCGCTTTCCGCTACGACCATTTGACATTTGTCCTTGAGATTCTGAGTTGTCGTTTTTCCGTTTCCTAAGGTGTTTCGGCTAATTAGGAACGGGTCGACTTCGACAACACCGCCTCTCACCATCGACACGGACGGTAACCTCGACGACATCATTGTATATTTCCCTTGGAAATGCATTGATAACCCCTAGCCCATTTTTCGTTACTTGCCTATCGAGACTAGCCATTGAGTATTGCCGGCAACGTTACTTGTGCACATTAGTGATGATTGATCTACACCTTCCATTGCATACATACCATCTCATATTGGTATCATCATATCATCTCTTGTGTCACAAGATTGTTCCCGCATATATACAATTACTATATTGGTTTGTGCAAAGTGGTCATACAAAAAAGAATAAGCTTTTAAGCAAAGAAAAAGAGTGAGCAAAGAAGCTTGTAAGAAATAGCCATCACAATATATCATATGGCATCATATCCGATCATCTTGGATCATCTTGTGCTAAAGCACCAGAACATACATACATAGCATACTTGGGATAGCAAGTTTATCCATTTTGGATCTTATAGTGGAAGTGCGTTATATCGACTAGAGGGGGGGTGAATAGGCGATTTTTATGAATTCTGCTCTGAGGAATTTGCTGGTGAGGAAATTCCTAAATGAAGAACTACTTGCAGCGGAATAAGTACTCAGAAAGGAACATAACAGAACATAGGCATAGTCATCATGATCAAATGAAGACAAGCACAGAGTACAGAAAGCGTGAACACAGGATAACACAAGGAAGAAGACGAACATACTGAAGAAATAGAACTGAGGAAATTGAGAGAGTCTTCAGTCAAAGTCTTCAAACAGATATGAACAGGCACACAACAACATACATGAAGAATTTAAAGAGTTGAGGAAATAGAACCAGTTAGCTTGGTGAAGACAATGATTTGGTAGACCAGTTCCAACTGCTATAACAGTTGTACATTTGGTTGGAGCGGTTGAGTATTTAAACTCGAGGACACCCAGTCCCGTACACACAGTCATCATCGTATTCTCCTTGAGCTAAAGTCACACAGACCTCGCCCAAACACTCGTGGTAAGTCTTCAGGTGACTTCTGAACCTTCACAAACACGGTCACTCGACGATCCACAATTCCTCTTGGATGCTCTAGACCTTGACGCCTAACCGTCTGGAAGAAGCATAGTCTTCAAAGGAAACAAGCGTCGGATCCACGCAGGATCAATCTCTTCAGTGATGCTCAATCACTTGGGGTTTTGTAGGTTTGGCTTTGGGATTTCCTCACTTGATGATTTTCACTCAAAGTCCTCAGATGATGGGTTGCTCTCAAATGACAAGTGTCAGTTTCTCTCGGAGCATCCAACCAGCTAGTGGTTGTAGGGGGGCGGCTATTTATAGCCGGGGAGCAGCCCGACATGATAATACATAAATGCCCTTGTCTGATATGACCGTTAGGTGGGTCGATATTTTGGGACAGCTGGCGCGTAGCACAACAACGGTCGGAATATTTGAGGTTCGAATTCCTCAGGGATATCATGTTCCTCACTTGGTAGGCAATCCGCACTGGCGAATTCCTAACTCTTCAGTTAGAACAAATTCCTCAGAGACCAGAAGAACTTCGTCTCTGTCACTGAAGAATATGGCTGATCTGTGCGAGATTTCCAATGGCTTCACTCAAAGGGATTGGTAGGTGTAGGATTTGAGTTGAGCATCACATGGAAATTTTTCCTTAGTATTTCCTCGACCCCCTTTAACAGTATGGTGTTTCCTATGACTCAAGAAAGAGAAAATGAAACTATGAAAACAAAAGTCTTCGCGCTTCATGTTTCTCGAATGATTACCAAGTCTTCAAGGTCACACCAATTTCTTCACTATCAAAGTCTTTAGAATTCCAAAGTCTTCATTTTTATGGGTCGACTTTCTCTGTAAATATCAAACTCCTCATAGACTTTAGACCTGTGTACACTCACAAACGCATCAGTCTCTTAACCTATAAGTCTTCAATACACCAAAATCACTAAGGGGCACTAGATGCACTTACAATCTCCCCCTTTTTGGTGATTGATGACAATATAGGTTAAGTTTTCAACGGGGATAAACATGTGAAGTGTAAAATACTGATATTGAGGAATTTGATAGCAAGATATAGAAGAACTCCCCCTGAAGATGTGCATCGTGGGGTATTTGCTTTTTGAAGCAACGCACACTTGAAGAGTACAATCATGGAGATCTCCCCCTATATCATGTAATTCATACACGCAGTTGACATATAATATGACGAATTTGAAATGCATGATGAAATATGGTGACTGATGTGATTCAGCATGTGTGCATTAACATTAATGAGGAATAAGCATGCAGAAGAACATAGCAAAAGTATCAAGCCACCATAGAGTTTAAGATTACAACTCGATCCAGCAAAGTCATCAAAAGAACGAGAGTTGTAACTTAGCAAAAAAACGCCCATATATATAGACCCGCTCGAAGACTAACTCAAATTTCTCCCCCTTTGTCATTGAATGACCAAAAGGGTTGAAGCTGAGGACTAACGCCCCTGAAGAATATCATGATGATGGAGGAGCGCCAGCATTGTCAGGGTCTTGAGTCGTTGTAGGGCCTGCTGCAGTGTCGTCCAAATCTTCATGCTCGTCCGTGGCGCATGATGAAGAATATGAGCTGGCCACCATTGAAGGAACCTTGACCTTCTTGAATTTCTTCGGTGGAGGTGCAGACCAGTCAAAGTCTTCCTTGAAGCCCATTTGCTTCAGATCTTCTTCGCCATATAGATGAGACAGAATTGCCCAGGTGCGATCAAACACTTCATGGAGGTAGTGGTGGTTTTTCTTCACTGCATTGTGTGTATAGGTCATGTTGTGAAGAATAGAGCCAAACTGACGCTTAACCCATTTGTGATTCCGATCGACCTTCTGGTGAAGACTTATGAGCAGTTCACAGTCAGTCATCACATGTGGAGCAGTAGCTTGAGGACTTGACTTAAGAGCATTGGCAGCAGAATCATGTGTGGCAGAGTCATCATTGGTGGAATAAGATGCAGCTTTGCGGAACTGACCATCCAATGGACGAATGCCTTCATCGATCACGGCTGGTGACTTGCCCTTCTCATTAGATGAGGAAATTGTCCGCTTGAGGACTTCAATTGGGGGCAAGTAGCTACCATGGTTAAGTGTATCAACCTTGTAGTTGAGTGAAGACCTTGATCTAAGGAATCTCATGATCCTTGGTGCCTAAGGCTTCAGCTCAAACGGTGAAAGTGCAACATTGGCAAGAGTCCTCATGAAGAAATCATGGTAATTGATAGGAATACCATGCGTGATGTTGAAGAGCATATTCTTCATCATCCGCACAATTTCTTCATCTGAAGAATCATGTCCTTTGATTGGGCTGATAGTCTTCGTCAGAATGCGGTATATGGTTCTGGGCACATAGAGCAAATCCTTCACGAGGAATTTGGTCCTTTGAGCTTGTCCAGGCTTCAGCGGCTTCATGAGCACTTGCATATAATGATCAGTAAGTTCAGGTTCATCATACAGACAGCGAGCGCCTTCTGGTGGAGGACTGATTGGCAGGGCACGAAGCAATTCAATGGCAGGTGCCTTGTAATGAGTGTTTTTCGTCATCCAGTCCAACACCCATGAGTTGACGTCAGCAGCATCGCCTGTGATATGCAAAGTTGCGTAGAACTGAAGAATAAGCTCTTCATTCCAATCAACGATGTCAGTGTAGAAATTCAGCAAGCATGCATCGTGAAGCATATTGAGAACCGGCGTGAAGCATGGCATAGATTCCATGTCCACATGAGGAATGTGCTCATGATCAAAGATTTTGTCCTTGTCAAAAAGAAATGAGGAATAGAAGTTGGCCTGGCTGGCTGTCCAGAAATGCTTCCTTCTAAGACGAGCATTGTCATAAGGGTTGAATTCAGTGAAGAATCCGTGCTCACCGAAGAAATCATCAGCCTTGAATTTTGGCTTCTTGGAGAAGGGATTCTTTGGCTTGGGCTGAGGAGTGTCAGTGATTTGCAGTATCACCTCAGGAATCGCAATCTCAGGTTCCTCATGCTGAGGAATTTCAGTTTCTTCTGCATCTGCAGCCTGAGTCATCACTTCTTCAATCACAGTTTCTTCAGCACTAGTGGCTGGAATATATTCATGAGCAGACGGGGTTGCACGAGGTTCATCAGATCCCACTTGTACTTCAATAGTGGCTGGGGACTGAGGAACAGCTTGGAGAGGAGTGAACATTGGTGAGTTTGGATGTTGACTGTCCCAAAATTCATCATTGAGCACATGAGTGGTACATCCAATGTCCACATCCTCATCTTCAATTTCTTCAACACCGGCATCTTCAGCAGTGAACTGAGGCACAGGTGAGGAAATGACTGGGGTTGAAGGGATCTCATCCACTTCAATTTGTACGTCCAACTGCTATGTCAAAGCAGCGGATGGAGTTTCTTCATCAGATTCCTCGCCAATCTCATATTCTTCACCATAAGGAACAAGGTCCTTTGATGGCATTGATGAGACAGGAACGACATCAATTGGATTGTCAATTGAACTGATCAGCGTCTTCATCTTCTTCGGAGCTGAAGTATTTGAAGTAATTGATGCCTTCCTCTTTTTCATCGCTGCACGTTATGCAGCCTTTGTCTTCTTCACATCTGATGCAGATGGAAGGATTGGAGTTGGTGTAGGTGCAGGAGGTGCATTTTCTTCAGGCACAACTGTTGCAGTTGCCCTGGCTTGTTCACTTTCCTTAGGCGCATCACTAGTGGATGCCCTGGCAATATCATCAGTGGATGGAATGGAGTCATCAGCCCTGGTATTCTCACTTTCTTCAGCAGCCATACTGACATCAGGGGTGCTGGCATGTTCTTCAGTGGGCTGAGCAGATTCTTCAGTCTGAGGAATTTCAACATGCACCCGTGTAGAGGCAGTTGAAGAGAAAGTCTGTGTCAGATTGACGAAACGTACTTTTGTTCCCTTCCAATCAGCATGGTACCGATTGAAATCATCACTCAGTTGCTTGATTTCAGCTTGTACAGCAATGAGTTGTTCGGGGGTAAGAGTGAGGACATTGTCCTTGAGGTAGCGTTGTTTCTTGTATTGTGCTTTCTTCAGCCTTTGTCCTTCTTCATATTTCCACTTTTCTTCCTCAATGAAGTGAGTGAGAACATGGCTTTGACAAGGAGTGAGGTTCATCTCCGGCAAAGGTGTAGCTGGGTCCTTGTGCCATAAGTCAATTAAATCAAGGATCAACTTGGGATCCAGAAGAAGTGGCACATTGCTGCATTTGGCTCTAGCGGCCCTGGCTTGCCTGTCTCTGATGATTTCAGCAAGTTCATCATCATCTGCCTCATCATCATCAGAGGGCACTTGGAAAGCGACTTGCTTCTTGTGAGGACTGGGTCGAATATCTTGTCCAGCAGTGGCCTTTTTCTTCAGCAGTGAGGGATCGGCTGAGGAAGGTCGAGCAGCCGAGGACCTTGCAAATGCTTCTGAGGCAATAGAGAAGCCTTGAGTCCTTTGGCACGTGGCAAGATGCACAGGTGCCGAAGATTTTTTCGGAGCAGTTGAAGACTTTGTCGGAGGAGGAGCAGACTGGGGAATTGGCCGTGAGGGCTTTGAAGATGCTGGTCGTGAGGGCATTGCTGAGGAGCTTGGCCGTGAGGGCATTGAAGGAGAAGCACTGGTTTTGTGGGCAGGCTTCTTTGGCATTGCCTTCTTGGGATTACTACCAGATGCCTCAGCAGCGTTAGTAGCAGCAGCAGAATCTTCATTGAATTTCCTCACTGCTTCTTTTGCTTGCTTGTCTAGTTTGGCCTGGCGCCTAGCCCATTCAGTAGCATAGTCCTCACCGCGCTTGAGGCTGGTGGGATCCGCCAGTTGGCTAGGCCTCAATGGAGGTCTTGAGCATGGAGGATTGAGCATTTGCCGAACTTGGCCTCATCTGGAGTGCAATATCCGGCATAGATATCCTCAGGGATTTCAAACGCTATGTTGACCTCAGGCCTCTTTCCTCCTTTCCGTGGCTTCTTGCCGTCAGCCATTTTCTCCAGCTGAGGATTAACAACTGAAGTTTCTGAAGATGTATGCAACTTTTCTTCGAGGAACACTGCAAATGGTTAAGTTGATGAGAACCTAGTGATTCAGCAGCGGACATTTATACCTGTGAACAGAGTATAGTTGTGAGGAATGTGGAGAGGTCATATGCGTTCTGAGAAGATTTTGCTTTTAAAAGAGAATAGGTTTGAGGAATTTGACCGATGAGTCTTGAAGAATTTCACTAAGCGTTCTTTATCATAGGTTCCAGAGTTGTACAGATTTGGAAATCCACACAATTAAGGAATCTTGAAGAAAATCATTGCTTAGAGAAACGAATCAAGAATAGATAACATGTGAGGTGTTTACTGTGTGAAGATTTGATGGATAAACACCTTCGAAGATTTTTAGGAAAACACATGAACCAAAGCGGGTAATAAAAGTAACTTTTAGTTACACGAAGTGAAGAACACGATGAACTGAGAAGTGTTGAGGTGAAGTTCGTCCGTTCATTTTCAAATCTTCCATGCCCTAACTCGGCAGAGGAAGACGGCTACGGCAGCGGCGGAGTGAAGAGATCCGCAACCGGCGCGAGTACGACGGCGACGAGGTTGAGGCAGTGAAGCTCTTCCTCACCGACAATGATGAAGTAGTGGCGGCGCTAGGGTTTGGGAAGCTCGAGCGGGAGAGAGAGGTCGAGCGGAGTAAAAGTGAAGTGAGGAGAAGACATGGGTATTTATAGCGGCAGTGAAAAATTGTGCGCCCGAGGATTTCGGACGAACGTGCCCCTGGCTTTTCTCATTCACCTGACATGTGTCACCCACGTACTGTGAGGTGGCGATCGTGTAGGATCGTGGGTGAATAGATAAGTATTTGTCGTGAGAAGCGGAACGGTTTGAGCGGCAAAGCCGAAAATTTAGATAAGATAAGTTTTAAGTTACCGTTCACAATTTCTTCAGCTGTCAAGGGCACAGTGAAGATTTTGAACGAGTTTCAAATCAGAACGCACATAAAGAATTTGTGAAAAGATTGGATTGAGTTCAGCATAGAGGGGGAAAGGGTCCGATCACATTCACTTAGCGGAAAAAAGTCAACTTGAAGAATTAGCAATAAGTGAATGCTGTAGAGGACATATATATATATACATTCAACTGAAGACAAATGACGGAAATAGTGAAGACCTTTCAAGTTGAAGAATTTGAAAAACTAAGGAATTTCAAAAAACGAAGAAAAACTCAAATTGAAGATTTTCAACTTTGGGTGGTGGCGTAACCCACCGTATAAGAAAGCTCATTTCAGACACCGCGTACAATTGTCGTAGGGCTCTGAGAATCAATTTCTTCATTAATTTCTTCACACTTACAGGGTTAGTCTTCATTGATTGAAGAAAAACGTTACTTTGTGTGTTGCGCATCTAAGTCATCAAGTCAGCATAAGTGTTAGGATGAGTGTCCTATTTCAGAGAACATTCGAAGATTCTAGGATATTTAGCTCACACCACAACTTGCTAAATCTCTTCTCATCTAAGGGCTTAGTGAAAATATCGGCCAGCTGATCTTCAGTTCTTGCATGGCAGATGGAGATATCGCCCTTCAACACATGATCGCGAAGAAAATGATGACAAATCTGGATGTGCTTTGTCTTCGAGTGCTGAACTGGGTTGCGAGAAATCTTGATAGTGCTCTCATTGTCACAGTAGAGAGGTACATTCTTCATGTTGATGCCAAAGTCCTTGAGAGTTTGCTTCATCCATAATAATTGAGCACAACATGATCCAGCAGCAATGTACTCAGCTTCAGCAGTGGAGAGAGATACGTAGTTCTGTTTCTTCGAGGACCAACAGACCAAAGATCGTCTAAGGAAATGGCAAGTGCCTGACGTTGACTTGCGGTCCATGCGATCGCCGGCATAGTTAGAGTCTGAATATCCAACAAGATCAAATGAAGAGCCCTTGGGATACCATAATCCAAGTGTTGGTGTGTGAGCTAGATATCGAAGAATATGCTTCATAGCCTTATGGTGTGATTCCTTCGGTGTAGCTTGAAATCGGGCACACATGCAAATACTAAGCATAATACCTGGCCTAGATGCACATAGGTACAATAAAGAAACAATCATGGAGCGATATACCTTTTGATCGAAGTCTTGACCAGTTTCATCAGTGCATAGATGACCATTTGTGGGCATTGGAATTTTGACCCCTTTGCAATCTTGCATGCCGAATTTCCTCAATACTTCTTTGAGGTATTTCTCCTGCGATATGAATATACCATTGCGCTATTGATGAATTTGAAGACCTAAAAAGAATTTCAATTCTCCCATCATAGACATTTGATATTCTTCACTCATCATATAGGCAAATTCATCACTATAACATTGGTTAGTACAGCCAAAGATAATATCATCAACATATATGTAACGCCCCGGATACAACTTTCCATATTCGTAACTCCAACTCTTGCCTTTTCGGAGATGCGATATGATATTTCCTTCGTGGTTGGGTTTTTGTCTTTTGTTTTGCATTTTGTTCATGGCATGCATTTCATCTCATTGCATCATGCACATTGCATCTGCATGTTTTCATAAAACTTGCATCCGCTCGTAGTTGTCGCGCCCCCCCCTTGCTTTTGTGGACCGTTCTGAGACCAACCTTGTTCTTCGTTTTCCCTCTTGCCTAAACTGGAGTCTCTTTGCACAGCGCATCGACCCCTCGCCCGTGTCTGAAACTGCCCCGAACCCGAACCGCTCAATCTTTGTTTTCTTAATTGGACTCCATAGCCTATTTTATCTTGACCATCCAATTTTAATCGGATGATCCAAACTTTCCTCTTTTCCCTATATATAGTCCAACCTCATACCTAATCTAGAGAAACCCTAAATTTTAGGAGGATTGTCCCTCGCCGCCGCCGCTCCACCAAATCCTTCTCGGGATCCCTCCCGGACAAACCAGCAGCCTCCAATCCACCTCATATTCTGCACCCAACCAACCAGCATCGCTCGCAGGTCTCCTTGTGCCCGAGACCTCATCCCCGCCGACGACTACGACCAGACTGTCGCCCTCACATGCGGCCCTTCTTCTCCTTCCCTGCCTTCTACTCCCTCCTCCACTCTAATCCCTCTCTCTCTCTCCTTCTCCTGCTTCTGCAAGAACCAAAGGAGCTCTACCCCGACGCCATGGACAGGAGTCGCCGCTCCCAAGTTTCACCTCGCGCGGGCTTGCCAAATCCCAAACCACGTCGGATCTGGAGGGGATCACCGCCGCCGCGCCTTTTCCCGACCCCCACGACCTCCTCCGGCCCCGTTCCCATCGAGGGCCGCCGCCGTCGCTCTGGTTTGGCGTGACCAGCTCGTCTGCCTCGCGTCTCGTCCTCGTTGCAGGGAGGAGGAACGCCCGCGTCCAGCCCGTCTTCGAGCCAAGTCGCCGCGCTGGAGTTTTTTTCACTGTCCAGCAGGTCCCGCTGATCATTCCCTGATCTTTTCCTCTCCATCTCCCTTCGTTTCTCATGTACGTCTCTCACCTCGCTCACCTGGTGTTGTTTTTTCCCAGGGAATCAGGAGCTCAAGCCCCTCCATGGCCGCGCCCGACCTGCACGACCCCGTCGGCCAGATCTGCTCGAGCTCGCCGTCCCCTGCGCCTCAAGTTCCTTGCCGGAGTTGCCCCACCGTCACCAAATTCCACGCCACCGCTGCTCTGTTTCCTATCTAGCAGAGGAGGATGGCGCCTCTCCTTCGAGTCGTTCGAGCAGCAGGAGCCCGTTCGTCCCGAGCATTGACCGCACATCCAACAGCCTCCAAGGCCGAGCCCCAAGCCAGCCGGCCTGCATCCTCTACACCG
The DNA here is from genome assembly GCF_018294505.1 of Triticum aestivum. Taxonomy (NCBI): domain Eukaryota; kingdom Viridiplantae; phylum Streptophyta; class Magnoliopsida; order Poales; family Poaceae; genus Triticum; species Triticum aestivum. The sequence continues at coordinate 309,303,512 of NC_057813.1, read as the reverse complement.
AACGGCCCAAGGCCATTTGGTGAGCAGTCCCAGATCCATCACTCACTAGTCCGGCCCAGTCCAGCAGTTTCGGCCCGTTATGTTTTTTTTCCTGTTCCAGCGATTTTAGCTATTTATCCAGGGAGTGCAGTTTTACAGAAAACCCCTCAATGTTCATGCATTTATATCTCTCAAACCGTGCATCGGATTAAAATGATTTATATATGTAAGATGCTTAGAATTTTGTCTAGTTTCATAATATGCTGCTTTTCATCCATGTTTAAAATGTTTAAAATGTTGTTTGTTTTAATTTGTTTAAATGCCATGTTAAAATGATTTATTTCATAACTAAATGACCGTAGCTCGGTTTTAAATAAACTTTATATGTAAATGGGGTGGAAAAATGCCTAGTTTAACATGGTGCACTCATATTGCATGTTTAACAACTCTAAAATATGGTTTAGGGCAGAACAGTACCAAATTCGAATATTGCTCATGAGGATTTTCTGGAAATGTTGTTTGTGGTTCCGGCCTCATTTAAACTTGCCTAGATAGTTAGTTTTCTTATGATTCACCCCTTGCCATGTTTAACAACATTTAATATTGTTGGGTACAAAACCGAGAGAGAACTAAATAATCGATGTGGTGTTTCGTCAATTGAGCTCCACTTAACTTGTAGTATTGTTTGTTGCACTTTGCCATGTCATGCCTCTTTAAACCGGACATGCATCATACTTGGTTGTGCATCATGCCATGTTTATGTGATGGTTGTTTTACCATGTTGTTTGCTTCTTTCTGGTTTGCTTCTCCCGTTAGCTTCGGTTTCGTTCTGGAGTTGTGAGGATTTGTTCGACTATGTTTGTTTGTCTTCTTTATGGACTCGTTCTTCTTCTTAGCGGGATTTCAGGCAAGATGACCGCTACCCTGGATCTCACTACTATCATTGCTATGCTAGTTGCTTCATTATATCGCTATGCTGCGCTACCTATCATTTACTCCTCAAGCCTCCCAAATTGCCATGTCAGCCTCTAACCTTTTTACCCTTCCTAGCAAACCATTGCTTGGCTATGTTACCGCTTTTGCTCAGCCCTTCATATAGCGTTGTTAGTTGCAGGTGAAGTTGAAGATTTCTCCATGGTGGATAGGATTATGTTGGGATATCACAATATCTCTTATATTATTAATGCATCTATATACTTGGTAAAGGGTGGAAGACTCGGCCTTATGCCTGGTGTTTTGTTCCACTCTTGCCGCCCTAGTTTCCGTCATACCGGTGTTATGTTCCCGGATTTTGCGTTCCTTACGCGGTTGGGTGATTTATGGGACCCTCGTGACAGTTTGCTTTGAATAAAACTCCTCCAGCAAGGCCCAACCTTGGTTTTACCATTTGCCTCACCTAGCCCTTTTTCCCTTGGGTTTTCGGAGCCCGAGAGTCATCTTTATTTTAGCCCCCCCGGGCCAGTGCTCCTTCGAGTGTTGGTCCGAACCGAGCAACCTGCGGGGCCACCACGGGGCAACTCTAGGGCTGGTTTTGCTCGTAGCTTGACTTATCCGGTGTGCCCTGAGAACGAGGTACGTGCGACTCCTATCGGGATTTGTCGGCACATCGGGCGACTTTGCTGGTCTTGTTTTACCATCGTCAAAATGTCTTGTAAACCGGGATTCCGAGTCTGATCGGGTCTTCCTGGGAGAAGGTATATCCTTCGTTGATCGTGAGAGCTTATCATGGGCTAAGTTGGGACACCCCTGCAGGGTATAAACTTTCGAAATCCGTGCCTGCGGTTATGGGCAGATGGGAATTTGTTAATGTCCGGTTGTAGATAACTTGACACCAGATCCGAATTAAAGCGCATCAACCGCGTGTGTAGCCGTGATGGTCTCTTTTCAGCGGAGTCCGGGAAGTGAACACGGTTTCGGGTTATGTTTGACGTAAGTAGGAGTTCAGGATCACTTCTTGATCATTGCTAGCTTCACGACCGTTCCTTTTTGCTGTCTTCTCGCTCTTATTTGCGTATTTTAGCCACCATATATGCTTAGTCGCTGCTGCAACCTCACCACTTTCCCCTCCTTTCCCTTTAAGCTTTGCTAGTCTTGTTACCCATGGTAATGGGATTGCTGAGTCCTCGTGGCTCACAGATTACTACAACAACAGTTGCAGGTACAGGTTATGCGATGTTCATGACGCAAGAGCGATGCTTGCTTGTTTTGGAGTTCCTCTTCTGCTTCTTCTTGATCAGGGATAGATTCCAGGTCGGCAGCCTGGGCTAGCAGGGTGGATGTCGTTTGAGTTTCTGTTTGTGTTTCATCCGTAGATGGATGATGCTCTTATGTATGATGATGTTGTATTCGTGTGGCATTGTTTGCCTCTTGTATGTATCCATATCTATTATGTAATGTTGATGTAATGATATCCACCTTGCAAAAGCGTCTTCAAGATGCGCTTCTATCCTTGGTGGGACCTTCGAGTACCTTTAGGATAGGGTCGCATCTTGGGCGTGACAAGTTGGTAATCAGAGCCTCGACCGACCATAGGAGCCCCCTTGATTGTTGGCCGTTGTTGAGTCTAGAAGAAAACTATTTTGAGTCTTAGGATTATATATATTGGAGAGTGGGATTCTTTTTACTCCTCAGCCCCCTTCGTCGCTCTGGTGAGGTCTCCTGACGTAGATGTTTTGACTTTCCTCTCCTCAAATTTCACTAAATTTTTTTAGGATCACGCGGGTATCTTGGAATCGTTCTGATGGTTTTGTGACGAGAACATTGTTCTTGGTGCCTCCTGTCTTTTATGTGGCAGTGACCCGGGGAGTTGAGCTCCGAGGTGTTGTCGTCACAATTTTATCGTTGCAGTTCTGGAATACCTGAGTTTTTCCGATATCGAAAATCTCTTTTATGCAGTTGTTGGTGAGATAACCTCGACGCCACTCAGTACTGGGGCGGGAGTTCGGGAGTATTGCCATAACTCGTATAACGGATGCTTTGCGAAGGTTGAGGTACACGATTTCCGGAGTTTTCTTGGTTATGTGTTGACGGATGGATACAGCTGGATGTAGGTATTGTTAGTTTGGGTGAGGTATATTGCTTCCCCTGTATCCCCAACACCAGATTGCATAACCAGAAAGTTTCGGGAGTTTTATAGGTGGGAATTCAAGTAGCTCCTAGAATATCTTTCTGACAGATGCATGATATGGGATTGGGTAAATCTCTATCATATGTATTTGTCCCGGCTTATTCTGCAAGCCAAATCCTTTGTTTTGTTTTATTTGTGGTATTCGAGTTGCTTCGAGGTCAAGTGTTGATTCCATACCTTTCAAGCGGTGTTCTCATATTTCTATGGGAGTACTAATCCTTCTTGATCACTGAGGTTGTCATGTCAACTCTTTTCCAACCGGTGTGCTTCTCTTCGAGATGATCCCACCATTCTCCCCATCTGCAAGATCATTTCTAAGTTTTCTCAACGGTGTTTCTTCCATCCGTCCCAAGTTGCCTCTGTTTCCCTCCCTCCCACCCTTTTCTTCAAGGACTCAGATATTTTAATCAAGTATCCATTTATTCATGTGAAGTATCTTCACTCTTTTCAATCAATGTTCTTATCTGGTGATTCTCAGGAAGATACTAATGGAGCTTCTAGTTTATTATTCTTCGTTCTCTTTTCCTCTCTGGTGGATTAATTTCAAGCTTTCAGTATTGATCATATTCCTTTCCTCGTGTCAAATGCTTTCTCATGCCGGTGCACCTCTCAATCACTCACCTCTGGCTATTCATTTGTTCTAGAGTGTTGAAGATATCTCAGAAGATTTGTGTTTCCATTCTTAATCCGTTCAAGCTATTTGGAGATTTTTATCTCATTCAAGCCATTTAATTCAACCGGTGCAATTTCCCTTTCAAGTAATTTTTCGAAGGTGTATCTTTTGAGTGGGCTCTAACCCACAGGTCTTTTTCCAGGATCTTACCTGACTCTTCTAACCTTCCCGGAGTTACTCTCAAATTCTTTTCCAAGTTTGACGTAAGAATGAATTTTCATCAGGCACATGCCTTCTCCAAGGTCGTTTTCAAATTCTTTTCATCTTTGACCCAACCTTTCCTCTTTTATTTCTCCCGGAGTATCTCAACAATTCATGGTGGTTCTCATCATCATTCTCAACATTTGAAGACCAAAGAAGAGTTCCTCTTAAATCCTTACCCATTCTCTTCAAGATTCGTGGTTCTAGCTTCATGCCATCCTCATAATTGTTTTCGATTGTGAGAATTCTTTTCTTACCATCCGGAGCATTTCATGAGTTGTTTCCATTTCTTTCCTCCGAAAGCCATCATGTCATAATTCTTCATTCTCACCGTGTAGTTATCGTTATCCAATTCTTCCGGTGCATCGTTCAAATACCCTCTAATCAGTTCATGATCTCTTCATTCTCATGTATCTAAATCCCCTCAAGTATCTTCATTCGTTTTCTAATTCTTCCCGGTTATTTGTGCCCTTGCTACTCTCTTTTCCAATTTTTACGGTGGTTCGTTCAAGATTTCACTTCCTTCGTTATCATATCAAATATTCGTTGTTTCCAAATCCCACCGGTGATTCCATCAATACCTTCTCAAGTTTGCGCTATATCCCTCTTAATCCTTTCTACGAGAATAAGTAGTATGCCAAATCCGTTGTTTGTCATCAATTTAAATTGGTGAAGGATACGCATACCGTAATTCTTATTATTGTTTCATCCGAGTGATCTAGTTTCTTCTTTCCAGAGTTGTTCATCATGTCACATTTCTCGTTTCGAGATGCTTCATCTTTTTTTTCGGAGTTCCAAGTTTTTCCGCATTATCTCGCCGCGAAGCTTCATCTAAATCATCACAAGGCTCACCTTGTTCTTTCAACTTCTCTTTCTTTCTATCATTCTTTTATTACCAGAATTCTTCATGGAGGCTCTGTATGGTGGTTCGCTAAAGATTTAACGTATTCTCAAAGTGTTCTTCAAGATTGTTCTTGGAAAAGCTCAAGTATTCTTTATCTTGCATTCCAAAGTGCAATTCTCCTATCTTATCTTTTGAGATGGTGTTATATCATTCTTGATGATTTCCATTCACGTTTCGTGATTCACATGTTGTCAAGAATGAGGTATTTTAAATCCATCAACCTCATTGTTGGAGTTATCTTGTGTCATATTTCACCTAAAGCCTTCCCTAAGGATTGTTGCTTTTGTGGTTCTTATCAATTATTCAAGTTATCTCTCTATCATCTTGGTGGAAGAAATTTTTCATCTCGTCGGTGTTATCAATTATATTATTTGTTCCGTAGTGGCAGAATTTCACCTCAAGTTTTGAGATGTCTACATAAGCCCACGAGGATCATATCCTTTTGTTGTTGGTTTTCCAACAACCCCGTTCAATTCTTCTTTGCAAGGATGCTTTCCAAGCTCATTCGTGGCAGAAGTTGGCATTTTCTTCTCCGTTCTTTTCTTCCCAATAATCTAGCTTCTATTCTTTCGTTTCGGAGGCATTGTGATGTTGCTCTCTTCACTCATCATCTCGAATTGTGAGGTTCGTGTTCTTTTCTTACTTATCCATTTAACCAGAGTGTTGTGTTCTCATTCAAGTTCTTTCATCTTGTCAAGTTTTGCCTCTCTTTCCAACCTGAGTGCTGTCTGAAATCCTTCTCACCCATTATGCCATTCTTTCAATAGTTCTGGAGGCAGTGTGTTGTTGATTTGATCAAGTATCTTCCCATCTTCTCAAGTTCATGTTCTATTCCTTCCATGTTCAACCGGAGTGCTGCCCGAATTCTTCCTCTCACATCTTGTTTTAACCGGAGTGATTTTGAATTCTATCTTGTCCATTAAACTATTGGTTCATGTCTTTGCAACCTTCAAGTTCTCGTAATGTTCCTTGTTCTTCTTTTCTAACGGATTGTTTGCAATCTTGTTCATCTCTGTTGTTCTCTTTATTTTAAATTGCTCAACCTCTCAAGGTTCGTGGTTTCACTCGTTCGTCAAAGAAGCAACTTAGTTTTAGCTTTTCTCTTCCTCTCCCGTTTCTCTCCGGTGCCCTCCTAGATCTCGGGACAAGACCCTCTCGTAGTTGTGGAGTGTTGTAACGCCCCAGATATAACTTGCCATATTCGTAACTCCAACTCTTGCCTTTTTGGAGATGCGATATGATATTTCCTTCGTGGTTTGGTTTTTGTCTTTTGTTTTGCATTTTGTTCATGGCATGCATTTCATCTCATTGCATCATGCGCATTGCATCTGCATGTTTTCATAAAACTTGCATCCGCTCGTAGTTGCCGCACCCCCCTTGCTTTTGTGGACCGTTCTGAGACCAACCTTGTTCTTCATTTTCCCTCTTGCCTAAACCGGAGTCTCTTTGCACAGCGCATCGACCCCTCGCTCGTGTCTGAAACTGCCCCGAACCTGAACCGCTCAATCTTCATTTTCTTAATTGGACTCCATAACCTATTTTATCTAGACCATACAATTTTAATCGGATGATCCAAACTTTCCTCTTTTCCCTATATATAGTCCAACGTCATACCTAATCTAGAGAAACCCTAAATTTTAGGAGGATTGTCCCTCGCCGCCGCCGCTCCACCAAATCCTTATCGGGATCCCTCCTGGACAAACCAGCAGCCTCCAATCCACCTCATTTTCTGCACCCAACCAACCAGCGCCGCTCGCTGGTCTCCTTGCGCCCGAGACCTCATCCCCGCCGACGACTACGACCAGACCGTCGCCCTCACATGCGCCCCTTCTTCTCCTTCCCTGCCTTCTACTCCCTCCTCTGCTCTAATCCCTCTCTCTCTCTCTCCTTCTCCTGCTTCTGCAGGAACCAAAGGAGCTCTGCCCTGACGCCATGGACAGGAGTCGCCGCTCCCAAGTTCCACCTCGCACGGGCTTGCCAAATCCCAAACCGCGCCGGATCTGGAGGGGATCACCGCCGCCGCGCCTTTTCCCGACCCCCACGACCTCCTCCGGCCCCGTTCCCGTTGAAGGCCGCCGTCGTCGCTCTGGTTCGGTGTGACCAGCTCGTCTGCCTCGCGTCTCGTCCTCGTTGCAGGGAGGAGGAACGCTCGCGTCCAGCCCGTCTTCGAGCCAAGTCGCCGCGCTGGAGTTTTTTCACTGCCCAGCAGGTCCCGCTGATCATTCCCTGATCTTTTCCTCTCCATCTCCCTTCGTTTCTCCTGTACGTCTCTCACCTCGCTGTCCCGGCATTGTTTTTTCCTGGGGAATCAGGAGCTCAAGCCCCTCCATGGCCGCGCCCGACCTGCACCACCCCGCCGGCCCTGCTCGAGCTCGCCGTCCCCTGTGCCTCAAGTTCCTTGCCGAAGTTGCCCCGCCGTCGCCAAATTCCACGCCGCCGCTGCTCTGCTTCCTATCTAGCAGAGGAGGATGGCGCCTCTCCTTCGAGTCGTTCGAGCAGCAGGAGCCCGTTCGTCCCGAGCATTGACCGCACCTCCAACAGCCTCCAAGGCCGAGCCCCAAGCCAGCCGGCCTGCATCCTCTACACCGAACAGCCCAAGGCCATTTGGTGAGCAGTCCCAGATCCAGCACTCACTAGTCCGGCCCAGTCCAGCAGTTTCGGCCCGTTATGTTTTTTTTCCTGTTCCAGCAATTTTAGCTATTTATCCAGGGAGTGTAGTTTTACAGAAAAACCCTCAATGTTCATGCATTTATATCTCTCAAACCGTGCATCAGATTAAAATGATTTATATATGTAAGATGCTTAGAATTTTGTCTAGTTTCATAATATGCTACTTTTCATCCATGTTTAAAATGTTTAAAATGTTGTTTGTTTTAATTTGTTTAAATGCCATGTTAAAATGATTTATTTCATAACTAAATGACCGTAGCTCACTTTTAAATAAACTTTATATGTAAATGGGGTAGAAAAATGCCTAGTTTAACATGGTGCACTCATCTTGCATGTTTAACAACTCTAAAATATGGTTTAGGGAAGAACAGTACCAAATTCGAATATTGCTCGTGAGGATTTTCCGGAAATGTTGTTTCTTGTTCCGGCCTCATTTAAACTTGCCTACATAGTTAGTTTTCTTATGCTTCACCCCTTGCCATGTTTAACAACATTTAATATTGTTGGGTACAAAAGCGAGAGAGAACTAAATAATCGATGTGGTGTTTCGTCAATATGCAACTCATTGCATATTGAGCTCCACTTAACTTGTAGTATTGTTTGTTGCACTTTGCCATGTCATGCCTCTTTAAACCGGACATGCATCATACTTAGTTGTGCATCATGCCATGTTTATGTGATGGTTGTTTTACCATGTTGTTTGCTTCTTTCCAGTTTGCTTCTCTCGTTAGCTTCGGTTTCGTTCCGGAGTTGTGAGGATTTGTTCGACTACGTTCGTTCGTCTTCTTCATGGACTTGTTCTTCTTCTTAGCGGGATTTCAGGCAAAATGACCGCTACCCTGGATCTCACTACTATCATTGCTATGCTAGTTGCTTCGTTCTATCGCTATGCTGCGTTGCCTATCATTTACTCCTCAAGCCTCCCAAATTGCCATGTCAGCCTCTAACCTTTTTACCCTTCCTAGCAAACCATTGCTTGGCTATGTTACCGCTTTTGCTCAGCCCTTCTTATAGCGTTGTTAGTTGCAGGTGAACTTGAAGATTTCTCCATGGTGGACATGATTATGTTGGGATATCACAATATCTCTTATATTATTAATGCATCTATATACTTGGTAAAGGGTGGAAGACTCGGCCTTATGCCTGGTGTTTTGTTCCACTCTTGCCGCCCTAGTTTCCATCATACCGGTGTTATGTTCCCGGATTTTGCGTTCCTTACGCGGTTGGGTGATTTATGGGACCCCCTTGACAGTTCGCTTTGAATAAAACTCCTCCAGCAAGGCCCAACCTTGGTTTTACCATTTGCCTCACCTAGCCCTTTTTCCCTTGGGTTTCCAGAGCCCGAGGGTCATCTTTATTTTAGCACCCCCCCCCCCGGGCCAGTGCTCCTTCAAGTGTTGGTCCAAACCGAGCAACCTGCGGGGCCACCACGGGGCAACTCGAGGGCTGGTTTTACTCGTAGCTTGACTTATCCGGTGTGCCCTGAGAACGAGGTACGTGCGACTCCTATCGGGATTTGTCGGCACATCGGGCGACTTTGCTGCTCTTGTTTTACCATCATCGAAATGTCTTGTAAACCGGGATTCCGAGTCTGATCGGGTATTCTAGGGAGAAGATATATCCTTCGTTGATCGCGAGAGCTTATCATGGGCTAAGTTGGGACACCCCTGCAGGGTATAAACTTTCAAAAGTCGTGCCCGCGGTTATGGGCAGATGGGAATTTGTTAATGTCCGGTTGTAGATAACTTGACACCAGATCCGAATTAAAACGCATCAACCGCGTGTGTAGCCGTGATGGTCTCTTTTCGGCGGAGTCCCGGAAGTGAACATGGTTTTGGGTTACGTTTGACGTAAGTAGGAGTTCAGGATCACTTCTTGATCATTGCTAGCTTCACGACCGTTCCTTTTTGCTCTCTTCTCGCTCTTATTTGCGTATGTTAGCCACCATATGTGCTTAGTCGCTGCTGCAACCTCACCACTTTCCCCTTCCTTTCCCTTTAAGCTTTGTTAGTCTTGTTACCCATGGGAATGGGATTGCTGAGTCCTCGTGGCTCACAGATTACTACAACAATAGTTGCAGGTACATGTTATGCGATGTTCATGACGCGAGAGCGATGCTTGCTTGTTTCGGAGTTCTTCTTCTGCTTCTTCTTTGATCAGGGATAGGTTCCAGGTCGGCAGCTTGGGATAGCAGGGTGGATGTTGTTTGAGTTTCTGTTTGTGTTTCATCCGTAGACGGATGATGCTCTTATGTATGATGATGTTGTATTCATGTGGCATTGTTTGCCTCTTGTATGTATCCCTATCTATTACTCCCTCCGTTCCGAATTACTTGTCTCACGTATGGATGTATCTAGATGTATTTTAGTTTTAGATACATCCATTTCAGCGACGAGTAATTTGGAACGGAGGGAGTATGTAATGTTGATGTAATGATATCCACCTTGCAAAAGCGTCTTCAAGATGCGCTTCTATCCTTGGTGGGACCTTCGAGTTCCTTTAGGATAGGGTCGCATCTTGGGCGTGACAATATATTTGGCACACAAACAGTTCACCATCATAAGATTTAGTCAAAAGAGTTGGGTCAAGTGAAGCGGGTTTGAAGCCATTCTTCATGAAGAATTCCTTCAAAGTGTCATACCACGCCCGAGGGGCTTGCTTGAGGCCATACAGGGCCTTGTTAAGTCCGAAGACTTGGTCGGGATTCTTTGGATCTTCAAAACCTAGGGGCTGAGCAACATATACTTCTTCCTCAATCTTACCATTGAGGAATGCACTTTTCACATCCATTTGTTGTAAGATAATACCATGATGGTTAGCGTAAGCAAGTAATATGCGAATAGCCTCAAGTCTAGCAACAGGTGCAAAAGTTTCATCAAAATCAATTCCTTCAACCTGTGTGTAGCCTTGAGCTACAAGTCGTGCCTTATTCCTCACCACAAGGCCATTTTCATCTTGCTTGTTGCGGTAGATCCACTTTGTGCCAATGATGTTGTGCTTGCGAGGATCTGGACGTTTGACCAGTTCCCAGACATTGCTGAGCTCGAACTGATGTAATTCTTCTTGCATAGCCCGAATCCACTCAGGCTCCAGAAATGCTTCATATACCTTAGTGGGCTCTATGATAGAGACAGAAGCAAAGTGCCCACAAAAGTTAGATAAATGTGAAGATTTTGAGCGAGTGAGAGGACCTGGTGCTTCAATGTCATCAATGATCTTCTCAATTTGCACTTTGTTAGCAATGCGAGGATGAGTGGGTTGTCTTCGAGGAATTTGATCAGCATTCCCTCCAGGAGCATTTTCTTCAGCACCATTTTCTTCAGGTGCACCATCTCGGTAATCATCACGATCAGGAATGAATTCTTTAGCAGATTCTTTGGTAGGAATGACATCCTCAGTAGCCTTAAACTTCATAGAATCTTCAGGTGCTGGTTCATCTATCATAGAAGGTAGGTGCTCTCTTTGCGAGCCATTAGTTGCATCGAACCGCACATCTACAGTTTCAACAACTTTGTGAAGAACGTTGCTGAAGACTCTGTAGATGTGCAAGTCCTTTCCATAACCAAGCATAAAACCTTCATGTGCTTTCAGTGAGAATTTAGATGTGTGATGAGGATCTCTAATCCAACATTTAGCACCGAAGACTTTGAAATAACTCACATTTGGATTTTTGTCAGTGAGGAGTTCATAAGCAGTTTTCTTGAAGAATTTGTGAAGATATACCCTGTTGATGACGTGGCACGCAGTATCAATTGCCTCAATCCAGAAGCGACGAGGCGTCTTGTACTCATCAAGCATAGTGCGAGCCATTTCAGCGAGGGTTTTGTTCTTGCGCTCCACGACGCCATTCTGCTGAGGAGTATAAGCAGCAGATAACTCATGAGTAATACCAAGTCCATCAAGATAGCCATCAAGACCGGAATTCTTGAACTCGGTCCCATTGTCAGTCCTGATGTGCTTTATCTTCACACCAAAGTTGGTTGAAGCCCTTGAGGAAAATCGTTTGAAGACTTCCTGCACTTCATGTTTGTAAGTGACAATGTGTACCCATGTGTAATGAGAATAGTCATCAACAATAACAAAGTCGTATAGAGATGCATCATTTGAAACAGCAGAATAATGATTAGGACCAAAGAGATCCATGTGAAGCAATTCAAACGGACGAGTGGTAGTCATGACAGTCTTTGCTGGATGCTTGGCCTTTGTCATCTTTCTAGCTTCACAAGCTCCGCATAAGTGATCCTTGTAGAATTTGACATTTTCAATGCCAATGACATGCTTCTTCTTCGCAAGCGTATGCAAATTCCTCATGCCAGCATGACCAAGTCGTCGATGCCATAGCCAGCCTTCTGAAGCTTTTGCAAGTAAGCACACAGCTGGTTGTGGTCCTATAGAGAAATCAACAATATACAAATCTCCTCTCCTAAAGCCTTCGAAGACTTTGGAATGGTCAGCTTCCATGATCACAACACAACGATATCTTCCAAAGACAACAACCATATCGAGATCACAAAGCATTGAGATAGACATGAGGTTGTATCCTAAGGACTCGACAAGCATGACTTTGTCCATGTCTCGATCCTTTGAGATCGCAACCTTACCTAGGCCCAATACCTGACTTTTGCCTTTGTCAGCGGAGATTATATGCTTCAGATGTGACGGTGATAAAGGAGCATCCATCAATAGATTCTTGTCACCTGTCATGTGATTTGTACATCCACTATCGAGGACCCACTCGTTTGCTTTGGGCTGATCATCCTGCAGATGAATTAGTACAACTTACGAACTCATATACTTCATCAGTGAAGAATATGACATCAATATCATCAGTTCAATTTCATCAAGCAATATCACAGATAAAACAATATGAGGACATGAGAAATGAAAATTCATTTCTTCATGATTAGCCTGCGTCCTTTCAGGCACTGTTCAGGTCTGCAGCAAATTTTTCAGACGTTTTGAGCACGTCTGGAGACCTGACCCTGCATAAGAGATTAGTTCTTTTTCTTCACCACCCACATTTGAAGGGATGGCAAAGAATTCATCACTCTACGAGCACCATATGAGAAAGGTGGCATAGAAGCTAGTCCGCTTCGTTTCACATAAGAGGGGTTATGGTAAGCATATGAATAAGCAGAGAAATTCTTCGAGGACTTGTGAACATAATGATTTGAAGAATAATGTGCATATTCATAGCCCTTAGTTCTACCCTGCGAAACAGAAGGGTTAACACAATGATGATCATATGAGGACTTTGATCCATTTGAGGAATTTGATCCATATGAAGAATTAGGTCCATATGAAGAGTTGGATCTGGGGTTCCTGTTCTTCACAGGTGGTGTCATGAGGACATTCACCTGAAGACTTCCGAGATAACTTTTGGGAACCCAGATTTTCTTCATAGGTGAACCATTCCTGCAGTTAGTCCCAACATATCTAGCAAATACTTCACCATTCTGATTTTTGAACAGTTTATAGTTGGAGTCAAATGACTCATCAGAAGAATGAGGAGATTCACATGTAAAGCCAGATAAGTTGGATGGATCAACTGGAGGTCCCTTTGCAGCAACCCATGAGTTTTTAGGGTACTGCTCAGGCTTCCAATATGTTCCATCAGCATTGAGTTTCCTCGCAAAAGCAATACCCTCTTTTCTAGGGTTTCTGTTGAGGATCTGCTTTTTGAGAACATCACAAAGAATCTGATGCCCTTTGAGGCTTTTGTACATGCCTGTTGTGTACAATTCCTTCAGCCTTGCATCATTAGTAGTACTAGCAATGTCCTCAGATGAGGAATTAGTGATAGCAGATACAAGTGAAGAATTTGTAACATTTGAAGCATTTGAACATTCAGGTGAGGAATTAGCAGTTTCACATTCAATGCACTTTAGACATGGAGGAACAAATTCTTCCTGGGTAACGCTGATTTGTTGAGCAAGTAATGAATCACGCTCCTTCTGAAGATCTTCATAACACACTCTTAGCTTCTCAAGATCTTGCTTTCTTTGAAGAAATTCATAGGAAAGCTTCTCATGATCAGATGAGGGAGTGTTATGACGACTTTGAAGGTTGTCAAACTTAGACTGAAGTCTCTGAAGATTTTCAGTTAAGTCTTTAGTGCGGTCCATTTCATCACCCAACATATCATCACTTTTGTCAAGCATGTTTTGATGCTTTTCAATAGCCTTTTGTTGTTTCACAGCAATCTTAGCAATTTTAGAGTAGCTAGGCTTAAGATTTTCATCAGATTCATCCTCACTTGATTCAGAGGAGGGGTATTTAGTTACCTTGGCACCCTTTGCCATGAAGCAATAGGTGGGAGCGTAGTCATCATTGCCTTCATCAGCATTGTTGGTGTTGCCATTTTCTTCAGCGTTGAAGATAGACTTGCTGACAAATGCGGTAGCAAGAGCTAGACTTGCCACACCAGACTCAGACTCCTCGGATGCCTCCTCTTCCTCATGATCCTCAGATTCAGCCTCAGAATCCATTTCCTTGCCAATGAATGCCCGAGCCTTCTTGGAGCTGCTCTTCTTGTGAGATGAAGACTTTGAGGATTTTGATGATGAATACTTTGAAGATTTCTTCTTCTTCTTGGCGTCATCAGAACTGTAATCCTTGTATTTCTTCTTCTTCAGTTCCTTGTCCCACTGAGGACAATCTTGAATGTAGTGACCAGACTTCTTGCATTTGTGGCACAGCCTTTTCTTGTAGTCACCGGATGAGGAATCGTTGCTCCTTGAGGATTTTCCAAAGCGACCACGTCTTGAGAACTTCTGAAATTTCTTCACGAGCAGTGCTAGTTCCTGGCTCAGTTCTTCAGGATCACCAAGGCTGCTGGTAGAGTTTTCTTCCTCAGACTCAGAGACTGCCTTGGCCTTCAGAGCACGTGGTTTTCCATAGCTCGGACCATAGAGATCTCTCTTCTCAGCAAGGTGGAACTCATGAGTGTTTAGCCTCTCGAGGATATCAGCGGGATCAAGTGACTTGTAATCACCACGCTCTTGAATCATCAGTGCAAGAGTGTCAAATGAAGAATCGAGCGATCTCAGCAATTTCTTCACCACCTCATGGTCGGTGATGTCAGTGGCGCCAAGCGCTTGAAGCTCATTTGAGATATCAGTGAGGCGATCAAAGGTTTGCTGAACATTTTCATTGTCGAGTATTTTGAAGCGGTTGAAGAGATTGCGAAGAACGTCAACACGAGAGTCACGTTGAGTTGAGACTCCTTCGTTTACTTTGGAGAGCCTATCCCAGATGAGTTTAGCAGTTTCCAAAGCACTCACTCTACCATACTGCCCTTTACTCAGATGGCCACATATGATATTCTTCGCTTGAGAATCAAGTTGCTTGAATATCTTCACACCAGCAGCATTCAGAGAAGGTGTGACTGAGGGAACATCATTTTCCACAACGTACCAGAGATCATTGTCAATTGCTTCAAGATGCATTCGCATCTTATCCTTCCAGTAGGGGTAGTCCGTGCCATCGAAGGTAGGACACCCAGCAGAGACCTTGATCATACCTGCAGTCGACATAACTAGAACTCCAAGTGGTTAAACCAAAAACACACAGAACAAGGGAGAACCTCGCTCTGATACCAATTGAAAGTGCGTTATATCGACTAGAGGGGGTGAATAGGCAATTTTTATGAATTCTGCTCTGAGGAATTTGCTGGTGAGGAAATTCCTAAATGAAGAACTACTTGCAGCGGAATAAGTACTCAGAAAGGAACATAACAGAACACAGGCATAGTCATCATGATGAAATGAAGACAGGCACAGAGTACAGAAAGCGTGAACACAGGATAACACAAGGAAGAAGACGAACAAACTAAAGAAATAGAACTGAGGAAATTGAGAAAGTCTTCATTCGAAGTCTTCAAACAGATATGAACAGGCACACAACAACATACATGAGGAATTTAAAGAGTTGAGGAAATAGAACTAGTAAGCTTGGTGAAGACAATGATTTGGTAGACCAGTTCCAACTGCTGTCTCAGTTGTACATCTGGTTGGAGCGGCTGAGTATTTAAACTCGAGGACACCCAATCCCGGACACACAGTCCTCACCGTATTATCCTTGAGCTAAAGTCACACAGACCTCGCCCAAACACTCATGGTAAGTCTTCAGGTGACTTCCGAACCTTCACAAACTCGGTCACTCGGCGATCCACAATTCCTCTTGGATGCTCTAGACCTTGACGCCTAACCGTCTGGAAGAAGCACAGTCTTCAAAGGAAACAAGCATCGGATCCATGCAGGATCAATCTCTTCAGTGATGCTCAATCACTTGGGGTTTTGTAGGTTTGGGTTTGGGATTTCCTCACTTGATGATTTTCACTCAAAGTCCTCGGAGGATGGGTTGCTCTCAAATGACAAGTGTCAATTTCTCTTGGAGCAGCCAACCAGCTAGTGGTTGTAGGGCGGCGGCTATTTATAGCCGGGGAGCAGCCCGACATGATAAGATATAAATGCCCTTGTCTGATATGACTGTTAGGTGGGTAGATATTTTGGGACAACTGGCGCGTAGCACAGCAACAGCCGGAATATTTGAGGTTCGAATTCCTCAGGGCTATCATGTTCCTCACGTGGTAGGCAATCCACACTGGCGAATTCCTAACTCTTCGGTCAGAACAAATTCCTCAGAGACCAGAAGAACTTCGTCTCTGTCACTAAAGAATATGGCTGATCTGTGCGAGATTTCCAATGGCTTCACTCGAAGGGATTGGTAGGTGTAGGATTTGAGTTGAGCATCACATGGAAAATTTTCCTTAGTATTTCCTCGACCCCCTTTAATAGTACGGTGTTTCCTATGACTCAAGAAAGAGAAAATGAAACTATGAAAACAAAAGTCTTCGCGCTTCGTGTTCCTCGAATGATTACCAAGTCTTCAAGGTCACACCAATTTCTTCACTATCAAAGTCTTCAGAATTCCAAAGTCTTCAGTCGAAGAACTTCATTTTTAGGGGTCGACTTTCTCTGTAAATATAAAACTCCTCATAGAATTATCGACCTATGTACACTCACAAACGCATCAGTCTCTTAACCTATAAGTCTTCAATACACCAAAATCACTAAGGGGCACTAGATGCACTTACATATAGGTTGTGCACAAGTGTCGTATCCGCCTATTGAGCAATCGTGCTAGTGTATCTCTTGAGTTGTGCAACACGAGCGTTTTCTGTGGACTCCACATTTTGTGCTCATTCCTTGGTTGCACGACCCCATTTATCTATCCGTGTGTGTGTTTCCGTGTGCCACTTATTTCTATTGGTCTACTTGTTTCACTTGCGAATTTGTGAATCTCTTTCAACATTATTGACTCTTGCTAATATTTTGCATCAAATTTTTTTGTGCCACTATCCTCACCGAGCTACTCCATAAGCTTTACTTGATAGGTGTGAGTAAACAAGTCCGGTACCAATTCCACTATTCTTTAATTTCACATCGAGTGAAACGGGATACATACTCAACTTTGGGAAAAGGTAACTTGGTATTGTTTATCTCATTTCCTACTCACCTCTACTCAAGTATTGTGATGGATAGGCAAGGCATTTCACCTTCGATCTACAACAACAACGACGAGTTCGATGCCACGAAAAACAACTCCGACGCCAAGATGCAAGCTCAAATGGAGGAGATCAAAGCCCTAATCAAGTCCTACAAGCGATCTTCCTCATCTTCGAGAAGACACTCTACTGCACATGCTTTCGAGCTACCATCTCCAGCAAGATCACATCGGCATCGACACCATCACCAACAAGAACGTGAAGGTCAAGAGATCAACACCAGCAACCGCTCAATGACTTCACCATCTCCCTTGGCATCTTCACCAAGCGACTTCAAGGCATCTTCGCCTACGGACATACGAAATCTTCGCCAACAAGCACCCCAAGACTACGCTCAAGAGAAGCTCCCCAAGCTCAAGTCCGTGACTTCCATGAGCTACTACGACCTCGACTTCGACCATGCGATTCCTTTCTATGGGACTCAAGAACCCAAGGAGTATCTAGAGTGGGAGCGCTTGATGGATGACTACCTCAAGCTACATCATGTCCCTTCCGAAGATCAAGTGAAGTGCACCACAAGAAACTTCCACTACTACGCCTCGACACGGTGGCTTCACACACCTTCGGAGAGCTACGACATGAGTTGGCCCAAGACGAAGAGAGCTTTGCGGCGACAGTTCTGTTGGGGAACGTAGCAGAAATTCAAAAATTTATACGCAACACCAAGATCAATCTATGGAGATTCTAGCAACAAGAGAGGGAGAGGATGAGCATCTTCATACCTTTGAAGATCGCTAAGCGGAAGCGTTACAAGGATGCGGATGAAGGAGTCGTACTCGTAGCAATTCAGATCGCGGTTCATTCCGATCTAAGCACCGAACAACAGTGCCTCCGCGTTCAACACACGTACAGCCCGGGGACGTCTCCTCCTTCTTGATCCAGCAAGGGGAGAGGAGAAGTTGAGGGAGATCTCCGGCAGCATGACGGTGTGGTGGTGGAGCTTGCAGTTCTCCGGCAGGGCTTCGCCAAGCACTAGCTACTAAGGAGGAGGTGGAGTTGGAGAGGGGGAGGGCTGCGCCAGTGGCAACCGTGAAGCTCCCATGCGCCTCCCCACTATACATAGGGGTGGAGGGGGCTAGTTTCTTGCCCTCCAAGTCCATTGGGGTGTTGGCAAAGGTGGGAGGAAAGAAATCCCATCATTTCCTTCCCCACCGATTGTTATCCCCCCTTTTTAGGGATCTTGATCTTATCCCTTTGGGATATGAACTTATTCCTCCTAAGGGGGGATCTTGGTGCGCCTTGACCAGGGGTGTGGGGCCTTGCTCCCACTACCCACGTTCATGTGGGTCCCCCCATGCAAGTGGGCCCCACTCCAGAACCTTCTAGAACCTTCCCGGTACAATACCGAAAAATCCCGAACATTTTCCGGTGGCCAAAATAGGACTTACCATACATAAATCTTTACCCCCAGACCATTCCAGAACTCCTCGTGACATCCGGGATCTCATCCTGGACTCTGAACAACATTCGGTAACTGCACCCTAATTCCCATAACAACTCTAGCGTCACCGAACCTTAAGTGTGTAGACCCTACGGGTTCGGGAATCATGCAGACATGACTGAGGCAGCTCTCTGGCCAATAACCAACAGCGGGATCTGGATACCCATGTTGGCTCCCACATGTTCCACGATGATCTCATCGAATGAACCACGATGTCAAGGATTCATGTAATCCCGTATACAATTCCCTTTGTCAATCGGTACGTTACTTGCCCGAGATTCGATCGTCGGTATCCCAATACCTCGTTCAATCTCGTTACCGGCAAGTCACTTTACTCGTTCCATAATGCATGATCCCGTGACGAACTACTTAGTCACATTGAGCTCATTATGATGATGCATTACCGAGTGGGCCCAGAGATACCTCTCGTCACACGGAGTGACAAATCCCAGTCTCGATTCGTGCCAACCCAACAGACACTTTCGGAGATACCCGTAGTGCACCTTTATATCCACCCAGTTACGTTGTGACGTTTGGCACACCCAAAGCATTCCTACGATATCCGGGAGTTGCACAATCTCATGGTCTAAGGAAATGATACTTGACATTAGAAAAGCTTTTAGCAAACGAATTACATGATCTTGTGCTATGCTTAGGATTGGGTCTTGTCCATCACATCATTCTCCTAATGATGTGATCCCGTAATCAATGACATCCAATGTCCATGGTCAGGAAACCATAACCATCTATTGATCAAAGAGCTAGTCAACTAGAGGTTGTTCTGGTCTATGTATTCACACATGTATTACGGTTTCCAGTTAATACAATTATAGCTTGAACAATAGACAATTATCATGAACAAGGAAATATAATAATAACCATTTTATTATTGCCTCTAGGGCATATTTCCAACAAGTTCGTGCCCCCAACCTACAGGGAGCAACTTCTACGCCAATTGGAGAACACCATCCAAGGATCCATGTCCATCAACAAGTACTTCAAGGAGATGAAGATTGCCTTGCGACGAGCCGGCATGGACGACCCCATTTTGATGAAGTTCCACTTCATGATGGGATTGAACAACGGCATCTCCAAGACTATCTTCCTCGAGAACTACAAGTCCCTTGATGACTACTACATTGATGCTCTCAAGGCGGAACAAGAACTCATGAAGGCCAAGGCTTCTCCACCCCAAGAACACTTCGTGGCGACCAAGCTCTACGACAAGCATGAGGCTAGTACCACCACGATGTCCAAGCCCGACGAGCTCCAAGACGATGCTCCCAAGTTCGACTTCACCGCCATCCCTCTTTGTGGAATTGATGATGTCGAGTCTACTTTGACTCTTTTTCAAGACGGTGCGGTGACGAGTACGACTACGGAGACCTTCAAGGACCAAGCATTGGAGGCGAGTGACAAGGTAGCGAGCACGGATGATCCTTCCATCTTTGGAGGCAAGAGTGATGATGTGCCATCTTCAGCCTTCATCCACGGCGACGATGAAGAGATGATCGAGCATGGGATTTTCCCTTCGGTCATGGAGGAGAGTGATGATGTGCCATCTTCGGCCTTCATCCACGGCGACGGTGATGAGATGGTTGAGCATGGGATTGTCCCTTCGACCACGACAACATACGATGGCTTGAGTGACTTTTGTCACCATATTGAGAGTGAGACTGACTTCACCACTAGCCCCATATATGACGAGTTGCCCCAATTTCCATGTGAGGAGAACCACAACCCCCTCCACTTGAGTGATATGAGTGACCCCACCATTTGTGACATTTAGTGCACCTACTTCGAGGGAGTGAGTGAACCACAACATATGGAGAGTGTGATAGTTGATAGGTCTCGTGAGGCCACTTCAATTTCTAACAACTTGACCTCTGTTTTCTCATTTGGTGCTAGGTCCCATATATGATGACGTGTCGATACTCGACGACTTCGTCCTCCCTTTGGACAAGACGATGGCCATGGTGGAATATGATGCACCCCCCACGTGGTTCCATCAAGATGAAGATGACCACCATTTGGTCTTTCCTACCTCACCTACACCACATGAGTGGAATGACAAAGGTAATAGAGGTGACGGTGCTGCTCTAGTCCCACTAGTGGACATTCTTGACATTGCTTGCTTGCATGATGTTGATCCACCTATTTCCATGATTCATGCTAGTGCGACTTCCTCATGTGATGATTTCTTGCCCATTTATGATGAGTATGATGATTTTCATGTGGAGTCTATTAGTTGTGATGCCATGTTACATAGGATTTCTTGTGATAATTCCCTTGGTCACATCATGTTTGATAATCCTCTTGACTTGTCATATGCTATGCATGAGATCAACCATATGTCTGATTTGCAATCTCTCCATAGTGACTATGCATATGCCATTAAAATAAATCCAATTTGCACATATGGCATAGATGACAAGACCATGGTTATTGGCATTTATTTTTCTTGCGATGATATTGATATGCCCCCTTTGCATCATTTATCTCATATGTCATGCCATGACCACATAGCTTCGGATATGCATTGTTTTGGATGTTGTCCATTTTCTCCATATGATGTTTCCAATGTTGTTCATGAGGCGACCCGCATAGTTTCCTCATACATGTTAGGAGATTTTGATCCATCCCATCCTTTGCATGATCCCAATAATTGTGTGCACATTATGCTCCCCATTCATGAACATGATATTGACGTGTCATATATTTGTATGTCAATTTGTGTCCCCATCGTGTCATACATAATGACTATTCTTTCATGATGGATGACATGTTCTTATACCATGCATCAAATTTCTTTGAGCATTGCTTATCTTGTGCTAACTCACACGTGCACATACACATCATGATGGATGATGTGTACATTTACCACGCGCACAATTTCTTGGTTTGTGTCTCTTTTGTTTAGGTACCCATGAATACTTCTCAGCCTCACAATCCCATGAGCTGACAAAACGAGCTCTAGAGAGCAACGATGATTTGGGATCTCATGGATTGTCTTTCCCACCTCTCTCTTCGTGCAAAGACTTCGTGCATTCCTTCTACATGGCCCTCACTTGGCTATGGGTTGTTGTCCATTACATATTATATGCCCATCTTGCCATGTTCACTTTGCATGATATGCTCATTACTATGCCTTTGCCGTGCATTTGTGACCCATGCTTTGCATTACACATGATGATTGATTCTAGTACTTGTATGTGTATTTGCAAGCTTGGTGGAGATATCTCTTATTGCCATGTTTGCTTTGTGTCCCATTCCTATGATGATACTTTCATCTTCATTTGTGATCGTGCTTGCGATATGTCATGTGCAATGCCTATATCTATTATTTGCTCACATGACATGATTGCCATGATTTCCTCTAGTGTGTCGCATCTTCGCTCCACTAGTTTTCATGACTTAATTATTATGCTTGCTTATGTTGCATCACCAATAATTCATACTTGCTCGTTTCAAGCAGTTGATGACAACCATTTCCATGCTCTGCACATGATTGCTATCGCTTCTTGTCACATATCTACATATGTTGCCTCCCTCATGCTAGATGATTTTCCATGTATTGAGTGCAGCCATGCTATTAGTCTTGCTCATGAGATTGGCCCCGTAGCATTCTCACATGTGATTGGAGATTTTGACATAATTTTTGTGAAGCATGCTTGTCTTCCTTCTTTGCATCATATACCTAGTGCCATGAATATTGTCGTTGTTGCATCATATTATTCATGCACTTGTGCTTCTAATGGTTATGTGCAAAAGAATAGAACCATCATGATGGATGATGTGTTTATCTACCATGCACATATGTTCTTTGCTTTATTTTGTGCATGTGTAGGATACTTGGACTTCGTGTCGACTTCCACTTCATGTGAGTTGACCATTCGAGCTCTTGAGAGCGAGCCTCATACATTCTACCGTGACTCACTTCTACACCACATTTCCTACCACTTCGGCATTGTGAAGAATGCACAAGGACAAACTTTCAAGGTGACATCCTTCTTGAGCTTGGACATTGTGGATCATACTTCATGTGTTGCTTGCACCATTTGCACGCATGTTCGCGATATTGCTTTCACCCATGATTGCCACATTTCCATGCCTCGTGACATATATACCTTGTGTGTTGCATCCGATTCTTGGACTACTTGCTATTCTCATATGGTTGGTTTCACCAATATCATTTCTTCACATATGCCATGTCCCATTACTTGTCACATGCTTGACTTGATTGCCTCACACATGATGAACAATTGCTTTTTTCTATTGTGTTGAGTACCACACTATATTTACTACACCCTATGCACGTTATGCTTGGATTGTCTTGCACTTGACCCATGTGTTTAGACACTTCATTTTATTTGGTGTTGTGAATGATTCATATGCCTACCATAGACCTTTCATTGAATGATTTGTGAATGCTTGCTATGAACTTGAGGTACATGCTTATTCTCTTATCACACATATTTGCATCTCTACCTCACACTCACATGCTTGTTTCCATGATGACCTTGATTTTGCTCAATTCATATGCTTACATGTCATGAAACAATCCTTTGTCAAACCATATGCTATGCTTGATGACAACACTTGTTGGGTGAATCACCTCTCGAATGCTTACTTTAGTTCTAACGCCAACCACATTTGTTTTTCCAAGTGCTTGTTATCTTTGCTCCTTTTGAAGGAACCACAAGACGGTGTGACTTAGAGTGTCCATTTCGAGCTACAAGATGATGAATGCTTGGTGATTGTCAACTTCTACACGAAGACATCATATCTTTCCCATGGTGATTTGGATTTTGATCCGAGGTTGGATCTTTCCCAAGGGGGAGGGGATGATGAGGAGCATCCTACGGGCATCACCATGTCAAGAGTCCGTTTGGCAAGTAACACATGCGACCTCTACTTCTTGTACATAAAGGTGAATCTTCTCCTTTACACGTGTTCACTTGACCCCTTCGAGGATGGTATACTACTTGACACTCCTCTCGTGTGCATGCATAGGTATTATCGGAACACCATGGACGAGGAGGAGTGCGAGCGCAAGTGTACAACTACACCACCCGCAAGAGAAGCATGGAAGAGAAGGAATAAGAGGAATCTACCCAGCCCAGAAGGACCGGAACAACCTCCCAACTACCTCCTGGGCGGAACAACCGGCCGACTACCGCCCAACAACTGGCCCACCTTCTGTGATTGAGCGGAGCAAGGCCGGTGATGCACCGGTTGTACCGGTTTCTGCCAAAAGACCGGTACAACCGCCTCGACGACCGGTACAACCACCCTGACGACTGGTACAACCGCTGCCCCTTCGGCGTACACCTCCAGGAGCCAACGCCTGGACTCCCAGCGGTACTACCACCCCCCCCCCCATGACTGGTACTACCGCCCCGCATGAGCTCCCAATGGTACTACCGGCCACTTGACCGGTACTACCGGCCTACCTACGCGCAGGGAAAGGGTTTTCACCCCATGTATCCTATCCCACTTACCCCTTCGTGACTTGGACTATAAGTAGACCTCCCCCTCATCCTTTCTAGGGTCAGCAAAGTGATAGCGCATTTGTATGTGAGCTTTGCTCCTACTCTTCTCTTGAGAGAGAGAGAGAGAGAGAGAGAGAGAGAGACTCGGCAAGACCTCCATCTTGGAGAAGATCCTGCGGGATATCATCAAGACCCCCTCATGGGTGGACCCCCATCAAGACCTCCTCTAGGAGATGAACCTTACCTTGTATCTTTCCCTTTGTTGTTCATGTACCTTGTGGATCTTGTGTGTTTGATTGTCTAGTGGATGTGTGATTGGACTTGTTCTTGAGTGTTTCCCCTTGTGATTTCTGTCGTTCTTCCCCGTGTTCTTCACGTTCCTCATTGGGATCCGCTCCAATCGTGAAATATCAGCCTCTAGGGTTCTAGCCTACATCATCTTGGTATCATGAGCCACGTTTATCACGTATTTCGAGTCCCTTCCATCGTTTTCTAGCCTTCTTTTACTTGATTTCATCCTAAAATTCGAAAATCCCCACCAAAAATAGCCCCAATTTTTTTTTGTGAATTGTTGGTGTGATGAAGTTGTGTTGGATTTGATCCATGGATTTCATGTGTAGCAGGTAGATCTACCTTTCCCACAAGTTTCCCCACCTTCCATCCACTAAATCCATCCAATTTTGCCCCCGAAATCATCCATTTCCGCCCCAAATTCACCCCGATCCCGATCTGCGAATTTCCCCGACACCAGTGGTACTTCCGCCCATCCAACCGGTACTATCGCTGAGCTCCAGGACCGGTACTACCTCTGAGCTCCAGGACCGGTACTACCACCTCACCAAGCGTACTACCGCCCCTCCCAGGTTCAGCCTCGGCTGATTCACCGTTTTGACCATAACTTTCACATCCGGAGTCCGATTTTTGCTTTCTTTAGCTCGTTGAGAAGCTATTGACATCCCACATCCATATAGATAGGTTTCAACACCATTTGACTCCATCAAAATTTCGAAAATTTGGCAAGTTTGCCAATGGCTTCCACCATATCCTCCGCTATACCACCACCGACTTCCGCAACCTAACCCATTTTGTTCCATATAACATTAGTGGTTGTTTGAGTTGTGATTCGAGTCTCCTAAGGTATTTTGGCTACTTAGGGATGGTTGCTTCTTCATAAACCACCACCTCCACTTCCACCGCCCCAACTTAACCCAATTTTGTTTGAGCTTGTTTGAGTTGTGGCTTGTGTCTCCCAAGGTGTTTCGGCTACTTAGGGACGGCAATTTCAACTCCAACACGTGTATAGACAATCACTCCACTTCCTCGTTGTCGAGTGCAAACCACCACCGCTTTCCGCTACGACCATTTGACATTTGTCCCTGAGATTTTGAGTTGTCATTTTTCTGTTTCCTAAGGTGTTTCGGCTAATTAGGAACGGGTCGACTTCGACAACACCGCCTCTCACCGTCGACACGGATGGTAACCTCGACGGCATCATTGTATATTCCCCTTGCAATTGCATTGATAGCCCCTAGCCCATTTTGCGTTACTTGCCTATCGAGACTAGCCATTGAGTATTGCCGGCAATGTTACTTGTGCACATTAGTGATCATTGATCTACACCTTCCATTGAATACATACCATCTCATATTGGTATCATCATATCATCTCTTGTGTCACAAGATTGTTCCCACATATATACAATTGCTATCTTGGTTTGTGCAAAGTGGCCATACAAAAAATAGAATAAGCTTTTAAGAAAAGAAAAAGAGTGAGCAAAGAAGCTTGTATGTGAGATTTGCTCCTACTCTTCTCTTGAGAGAGAGAGAGAGACTACTCCATTGGAGGCCAAGACCTCCATCTTGGACAAGATCCTGTGGGATATCATCAAGACCCCCTCACGGGTGGACCCCCATCAAGACCTCCTCTAGGAGATGAACCTTACCTTGTATCTTTCCCTGTGTTGTTCATGTACCTTGTGGATCTTGTGTGTTTCATTGTCTAGTGGATGTGTGATTGGACTTGTTCTTGAGTGTTTCCCCTTGTGATTTCTCTCGTTCTTTCCCATGTTCTTTGCGTTCCTCATAGGGATTCACTCCAATCGTGAAAGATCAGCCTCTAGGGTTCTACCCTACATCAGCTCTCCAGCCCGGAAATCCATCCCCTGACAACAACATCTCCATCCACCTCCCCATTTCCCGCCTAACTTTCACCAAATTTTGTTCCGGTGCCCACGTACACTTCCGCATACCACCATCACTCCCGCATACCACCACCTCTTTCCACAAGCCCCACCATTTCTTACCCGCTAGCACCTCGGTCAATTTTGACACATTTTGGTCTTTGAGAATTTGAGTTGTGGTTCCCATGTCCTATTGTGTTTCGGCTATATAGGTACGGTTCAACATCAACATCACCAGGGCTCATCTTCGCCAAGGACTCATCATCGCCAACAACCGTCCTTGCTTAAAAATGACTACCTAGACGGTAACCTCAACGACATCTTTGTCTATTCCTGATAGAGGCAAAGGTGTCCCGATGTTTCTATGAGATGGTGGCTATCGTTTTCTGTGGGAGTCGACCTTGACGATGCGACTACAACATGCGAGACGTCGCGCCTTAGCAATCGCTAAACCAACTTCCGAGGGGTTATTGACCACGCCGGAGCACGATCAACCTGACCACGAGGGTCTGTTTTGATAGAGGCAAAGGTGTCCCGTCTTTTGATGAGATGGTGTTTATCATTTCGGAGGAGTAGAATTTGATGACCCGACTACATACGTGCGAGGACGTCGCGCCTTAGGAATCACTAAACCAACTCCGAGAGGTTATTGACCACGCCGGAGCACGATCAACCTGACCACGAGGGTCTATTTCCTACGAGCAAACGAAGAACAAGCAAGAAACTGAGATTGCAATCTGGATCTTGCGAATATAAGAGGAAGGCTTTATTAATGAAGGTGGGATTATGTGACGTCTTGGTCTGGTTGTTGAACACAAATGAAGTAAGCGAAGTTGCAGCTATGGCGAACGTTAATCTAAACAAAACCCAAAGTCTAAACGGTGCTCTAAGGGCTATATATATGGAGGAAGAGGGGGGAATTTCATGGCCCTTGGTGGAGGGGTCCGAATCCAACCCTATCTCCTGTTTCCCCACACATATGAACTCTAAAAATAGCCTATACTTATGTATTTTCGAAATTACATGGGCCTGGCCCAATAATAAGGTGACGCAGCACCTAGAATAGCCTCTAGACGTAAGTTATGAAGTAGCATCTTGTATATTTCGTCCAAGGCTTCATGCACTCATTATGGTGGCTTCAACGTCCTGAAATCATCACTTGTAACTCCAATGTTGTTCCCCTTGCGCATGTCAACATCTCCATGCTTGTTCTTCCTCCAATGTCCATCCTTCTCCAAGCTAGGTCCTTCATTTGTAAGCAAAACAAATGTATCCAATTTAGGCAACATCATATTCTCATGAACATTAGAAGCATTACCAAGAAACGAAAGTACCTGGTAATTTAATTGGCATGCGCGAGCTCTAGTAATTGGTCCAGTATGTATAGCAGCAGGGATTGTGGGTGTAACAATGGTATTGATGTCCTCATCATGTTTCCTGCGAGCAAACAAAGAACAAGCAAGAAACTGAGATTGCAATCTGGATATTGTGAATATCAGAGGAAAGCTTTATTAATGAAGGCGGGGTTCTGTGACGTCTTGGTCTTGTCGTTGAACACAAACGAAGTACGTGAAGTTGCAGTTATTATGGTGGCTTCAACATCCAGAAATCATCACTTGTAACTCCGTTCTTATTCCCCCTGCGCACGCCATCATCTCCATGCTTGTTCTTGGTCCAATGTTCATCCTTCTACAAGCTAGGCCCATCATTTGTAAGCAAAACAAATGTATCCAATTTAGGCAGCATCATATTCTCATGAACATTAGAATCATTACCAAGAAATGAAAGTACCTAGTAATTTAATTGGCGTGCGCGAGCTCTAGTAATTTGTCCAGTATGTATAGCAGTTGGGGCTGTGGGTGTAACAATGGTATTGATGTCCTCATCATCATCCCCTTCTTGAAATGAAGTCGTCCTCGACGGAAGTTCATCTTCCTCTCCCGAATAAGCCTTCAAATCTGCAATGTTAAAAGTGGGACTAACCCCAAAATCTGCTGGCAGCTCAAGTTTATATGCATTATCATTTATTTTCTCTAACACCTTAAAAGGTCCGTTAGCACGTGGCATTAGCTTTGATTTGCGCAAATCAGGAAATCTATCCTTACACAAATGTAACCAAACAAGATCTCCAGGTGCAAACACAACATGTTTTCTACCCTTATCTCCAGCAAGTTTATATTTAGCATTCATACGCTTAATGTTTTCCTTTGTTAACTCATGCATTTTTAAAATAAAATCAGCATGTTGTTTATCATCAAAATTAACCTTCTCCAAAGATGGAAGAGGCAACAAATCAATAGGTGCACGAGGTAGGAAACCATACACAACTTCAAAAGGGCACATCTTAGTAGTAGAATGCAATGAATGGTTATAAGCAAATTCAATATGAGGCAAGCATTCCTCCCACACTTTCTTATTATTCTTCAAAACAGCTCTAAGTGTAGTAGACAATGTTCTATTGACTACTTCAGTTTGTCCATCAGTTTGGGGGTGACAAGTAGTACTGAAAAGCAGTTTAGTACCCAACTTAGCCCATAAACATCTCCAAAACTAGCTAAGAGATTTAGTATCATGACCTGAAACAATAGTATTTGGCACACCATGCAAGCGAATAATTTCACGAACAAACAAATCAGCAACATTAACAGCATAATCGCTTTTATGACATGGTATAAAGTGTGTCATTTTCGAGAATCTATCCACGAGAACAAATATGCTATCCCTCCCCTTCTTTGTTCGAGGTAAACCTAAAACAAAGTCCATAGATATATCCTCCCAAGGAACACTAGGTACAGGCAAAGGCATATATAAACCATGAGGATAGAGTCGTGACTTAGCTTTTTGACATATAGTGCAGCGAGCAATAAAATGCTCAACATCCCGTCTCATCTTTGGCCAAAATAAATGTGTAGCAAGTACGTCCTCTGTCTTCTTCACCCGAAGTATCCCATTAATCCTCCTCCATGTGCCTCCTGCAACAACAAAAGACGAACGGAGCTAGCTGGCATGCATAGCTTGTTAGCACGAAACACAAATCCATCGTTAATGATGAACTTGTTCCACATTCTTCCTTCTTTACAATTCTGCATTACATCTTTAAAATCAACATCATGCACATATTGATCTTTGATGGTCTCCAAACCAAATATTTTGAAGTCAAGTTGTGAAAGCATAGTATAGTGACAAGACAATGCATCAGCAATAACATTTTCTTTACCCTTCTTGTGTTCAATGACATAAGGAAAAGTCTCAATGAATTCAACCCATTTAGCATGTCTACGATTCAGTTTAGCTTGACTTTTAATATGTTTCTAAGATTCATGATTAGAATGTATAACAAATTCTTTGGGCCATGAATAATGTTGCCATGTTTCTAAAGTCCGAACAAGAGCATATAATTCTTTATCATAAGTAGAATAATTTAGACTAGGCCCACTCAATTTTTCAGAAAAGTATGCAACAGATTTACCATCTTGTTATAGCACACCTCCTAATTCAATTCCACTAGCATCACATTCAAGCTCAAAAGTCTTATTAAAATCAGGAAGTTGGAGTAAAGGAGCATGTGTCAACTTATCTTTCAATACCGTGAAGGCTTCTTCCTGTGCGGTACCCCAAATAAAAGGCACTACTTTTTTTGTAAGCTCATTGAGAGGTGCAGCAATGGTGCTGAAATCTCTCACAAAACGCCAAGAAAACTCCTCACTTGTGTGACCATTTTGGGCTGCGGCCAACTCTCAATAGCTTCAATCTTGGTGTTATCAACTTCAATTCCCTGTGGAGTAACAACATAGCCAAGAAAAGATACTCGGTTGGTGCAAAAGGTGCACTTCCCGAGGTTACCAAACAAGCGTGCATCACGTAGAGCAATAAAAACAGCACGTAAATGTTCCAAATGTTCCTCCAAAGATCTGCTATAAATCAATATGTCATCAAAGTAAACTACCACAAATCCTCGAATGGAAGTATGTAAAACTTCGTTCATTAATCTCATGAAAGTACTAGGTGCATTAGTTAACCCAAAAGGCATGACTAACCACTCATATAATCCAAACTTAGCTTTAAATGTTGTTTTCCATTCATCTCCCAATTTCATACAAATTTGATGGTATCCACTACGCAAATCAACTTTGGAGAATATTGTAGAGTCACTCAATACATCAATCATACCATCTAGCCGAGGAATAGGATGGCAATAACGAATAGTAATATTATTAATGCATGTACAATCAATGCACATACGTGAAGTACCATCCTTTTTCGGCACTAAAATGATAGGAATAGCACAACGACTAAGGGATTCGGGTATATAACCTTTGTCGAGCAGCTCCTGTACTTGACGCATAATCTCCTTCGTCTCCTATGGATTCGTATGGTATGGTGCACGGTTGGGTAATGATGCACCGGGAATTAAGTCAATCTGATGCTCAATCCCTCGAACGGGAGGTAATCCCGGTGGCACGTCTTGTGGAAAGACGTCAGCGAACTCCTGCAAAATGTTAGTGACAGGAGGAGGCAAAGAGGAAGGCACACACACAAAAGCATAGCAAATAGATTTGTGGAAATCTTGCTCATCAATATCAAATTTGGTGTCAAGTAAACATGCACTTTTCAATTTAATTTCAGAAACAACACTAGATGGTTTATTATTAGGCTTCATTTGTTGCTCAAATTCTTTTGCCACAATCTGGTTTTTACTCTTATGTTTCTCTCGTTTTTCTTTACTAGCTCTATTAATATCATCTTTCAAAATGGAATCAGGAGTCATAGGAAGCAAAGTAATATTTTTATCCTTATGAACAAGAATATACTGATTGTTTCTACCATGGTGTACAGAATTTTTTATCAAATTGCCATGGTCTACCAAGTAATAAGGAACATGCTTGCATAGGTACCACATCACAATCAACATAATCAGCATATGTAGAGATACTGAAATGCACATGAACAGTACGTGTTACCTTAACCTTGCCGCTGTTGTTGAACCATTGGATGTAGTAAATATGTGGATGTGGTCTTGTGATGAGAGATAGTTTCTCCACCATCTCCATGCTAGCCAAGTTGTTGCAGCTCCCTCCATCTATGATGATGCGAATAGAATGTTCCTTCACAAGTCCCTTTGTATTGAACAAATTATGCCTCTGATTTTGCTTAGCTTGTGTAACCTGCACACTCAAAACACATTGAGCAACTAAACATTCATGCCTGTCGGTGTCTTCGGGAGCCATGTATTGCGTCTCATGATCAGAATCATCTCCACCGTGTTCTTCACTTGTAATAAGAGCCAAAGTCTCCTCATCATAGGCACTAGCGGACTCATACCCACCATCCTCAGTAGCAATCAT
Organism: Triticum aestivum; assembly: GCF_018294505.1. NCBI lineage: Eukaryota > Viridiplantae > Streptophyta > Magnoliopsida > Poales > Poaceae > Triticum > Triticum aestivum. The sequence continues at coordinate 309,271,933 of NC_057813.1, read as the reverse complement.
CACACACTGAGATTTGCATTCTCTCACATAATGACCTCTTCCCTTACAACGACAACAAATAATATCACTTGTGTGCCATGTTGATGCCATGGAAGAAGAAGAGCTCTATGCAGGCCCGACACGTGCGCTCTTGGCAGATAGTGGTGGTTGTGCCTACTTCCTTGTATCACAACTGGAGGTGGCACCTGATGGTGGTGCTGGTGCAGTGGAAGTAGAAGATGCACGCGCTGTCCATGATGAAGGTCGACCTGCAGAAAAGTTAGTTCGCGCCAATGCTTGTCGATCCTGCACTTCATGTTCAGCTTTACAAGCAAGATGGAATAAACGAGTGATATTAGTATACTCCTTATACTCTAGAACGGTCTGACTCTCTCTATTTAATCCACCCATAAAACGTGCAAGCATAGCCTCATTCTCCTCAACATACCACATCTAATCATGCCAGTTTGTAATTCCTGATAATATTCTTCTACAGAATTTTTGCCTTGTCTCAAACGCTGCAGTTTTTGAAGTAATTCACGTTGATAATATGGTGGAACCCAACGAGTACGCATAGCAGTTTTCAAAGGAGCCCAAGTAGCTGGAATAGGATATAATCTACAATGTTTCAGGCCATCATACACATGCAAAACTAGTGAAAGCACAAACAGCAGCAGGAACACGTCTCTCCTACAGATATTGTAAACATGTAAACGTTGTTCAGTTTCTAACTCACAAGTAAGATATATATCAGGAACATATCTACCCTCAAATGGTGGAATATTCAATTTTAGTTTAGGAAAATGGTCATGATCTCGTACCTCATGTGGTTGTGCAGCCCTACCATTGTGATGATATGCATGAGGACGACCTAGTGGTGGTGGTGCTGGTGGTTGAACGTAGTTCTGATTTTGATCAACCTCATCCTCGTACTGGTCCTCCACCTCTGCAATAGCAGCAGGGGATATAGAAGCATCAACAGTAGGTACAACGGCATCGGAATTTTGACCAGGCTCAAGGGGAACGGGCACTGCTCGTCCCACTGATTAGGAAGGCGATGTAGAGGTGCGACGGTTGCAGTGGGCGGTGGTTGTGGAAGACGCCCGAGCAATTCATTAAACTTGTTATCGAGCTTTGTTTCGAACGCCTTCTCAATGTCGTCTATCATCTCCATGGCCTTTTCAAATCTGTTTAGCACATCTTCCACCTGTCCACTCATCATTTTCTGAAACTTATCATGAAGCTCCTTGTTCGTCAAGTTCTCCCAGTCAATCCCATCGGCTTGTGATCCTACCATGGTTAGCAGCAATAGAAACACGCAAGAATATGATCCTACAGACTACTAACAAGTGGTGGTGGTGGGTGTCACAAATCTGTCAAGCAAATCTCAAATTCTTACCAGTTCTTACCCAGCAGCAGGCGGTGATCGGCAACCGTAGTAGTAAAAACTCTCAAAGCTTGGATAGAGCGATTACCAGGGAGAGTCGAACGCACGACGTAGATGTATGTGGAGCTGGGAAGGCTTATAATATGGTAGCAAAAAGGGTCAGCAATAATCAATTCAGAGATGCAAAGTTGAATAAATGCTTAACGACGGTACTGTGCTAGTCCTAGGCTAGACTGTGCTAGAGACGCGAGCCTAGAACACTAAGAAAATCACAGCGCTGCACGTAAACAAGGGAGGAGCATGCTCTGAATTTTTTCCCTTATTTTCACCTTTTTCCTCTTTTTTTTGCTTTGCAACAATTTTTTCAGAAAAGTCTACAAATGGTCTAAAAGCTGCCTAGCCAGAATTTTCCAGACTTGTTTTTTTTTAAACTGGAACAACTTTTTCTACTCAGTAGCACGAAAGTTCGGGAGTCCTACTCTGTCACGACTCAGAGTATGGCGTGATCTTGAAATCCAAAACAGAGTAACAAAATACTAGACTCAGACTAGGACTGGTGGCGGAGATGAATCTGGTGGAACTCGGACTGGTGGCGGAGATGAATCTAGTGGAACTCAGACTGGTGGCGGATATATGTTGCAGGTGGACTCGGATCGGCGTGATTGCGGTGGATATGTGGTGGCGTACATGGACTCGGATTGGCGGTGATTATGTGGTGGTGGTATATGGCAGCGGGGATGACGTTGGTGCGATAGTGGGATATGGCAGCAACAATGATGAAGATGCGGTGGTGATATATGGCAGCGGCGACGTGACAACCTGTGAACAAAACTCGAAACTCTAAAGGACTAGACGCTAAAACCAGCAACTTGACACGATGATGCAACTGCAAATTCAACAAAGCAAATACAAAAGAGATTATGCAAAGGCATTGGTTCGGATAGGATGAACTATAACCCTAATTTTTTCTGGCTTTTTCATGGACTATAGGTATGAAGAAACAGACTCGATCTAAACTACGAAAAACTGTAAAATCTCATCGAGCAACCTGAAAATATGATACCACTTGATAGAGGCAAAGGTGTCCCGATGTTTCGATGAGATGGTGGCTATCATTTTCTGTGGGAGTCGACCTTGACGATCCAACTACGAACGTGCGAGATGTCGTGCCTTAGCAATCGCTAAACCAACTTCCGAGAGGTTATTGACCACGCCGGAGCACGATCAACCTGACCACGAGGGTCTGTTTTCTATGAGCAAATGAAGAACAAGCAAGAAACTAAGATTGCAATCTGGATATTGTGGATATAAGAGGAAAGATTTACTAATGAAGGTGGGGTTCTGTGATGTCTTGGTCTGGTCGTTGAACATAAACGAAGTACGCGAAGTTGCATCTATGGCGAACTTTTAATCTAAACAAAACCCAAAGTCTAAACGACGCCCTAAGGGCTGTATATATGGAGGAAGAAGGGGAATTTCGTGGCCCTTGAGGGAGGGTCCGAAATCAACCCTAACTCTTGTTTCCCCACACATACGGACTCTAAAAACAGCCTATAATCAAGTATTTCGAAATTACATTAGCCCGTCCCATGTCCGGATGGGACTCCCCTTTGCGTGGAAGACAAGCTGGGTAATCCAGATGTTAGATCTCCTTCTTTGTAACCGACTCTGTGTAACCCTAGCCTCCTTCGATGTCTATATAAACCGGATGGTTTAGTCCATAGGACAACAACAATCAGAATCACAGGCTAGCTTCTAGGGTTTAGCCTCTACGATCTCGTGGTAGATCAACTCTTGTAATACTCATATCATCAAGATCAATTAAGCAGGAAGTAGGGTATTACCTCCATAGAGAGGGCCCGAACCTGGGTAAAACATCGTGTTCCCTGCCTCCTGTTACCATTAGCCTTAGACGCACAGATCGGGACCCCCTACCGGAGATCCGCCGGTTTTGACACCGACAAAGGGTAGTGGTTGAAGAGAATATTCTTCTTCGAACCATGAGCCACCTTCCCTCGTTTGGCACTTCGACTAGGATCCCACTACCATCTTCAAGCCAACTTGCATTAGTGCTTACCCAGCCCGGACTTGGAGTCCTTGGTTCTTCCGTGGTAGTGAGCGCGGACCTTGATGAGGAGATCCAGCGCATCATGGCACCACTGTCCCAGTGAGCTGAAGAGGCCGATGAGTTAGTCAGCATAGTCATGGACCTATCTTTCCTAGAGTCAATGGTGACTGGCATCAAGGAGATGCATGGCACGTACAACCAGAAGTGGCAGGCGCTTAAGGAGCAGCACAACTCCGCCAACATTATGGATCAGAAGCTGAGGGACAAGGGTTGTGAGCTGCACGAGTGGCACGACAAGCAGTTCCAAATCCTTCTGCGGCAACACGAGACGATAACCATGGCGAATGAGGATGTCGCTGCCCGAGAAGTCCATCTAGCGGAGCATGCAGTGATACGTCTCCAACGTATCTATAATTTATGAAGTATTCATGCTATTATATTATCCATCTATGATGTTTTATATGCATTTATATGCCATTTTATATGATTTTTGGGACTAACCTATTAACCTAGAGCCCAGTGCCAGTTTCTGTTTTCTCCTTGATTTTGTGTTTTAAAGAAAAGGGATACCAAACGGAGTCCAATTGATGTGCCAATTTTCGAGGATTTTTTATGGACCAAAAGAAGACCACGGAGCATCGGAGTTGGGCCAGAAGAGTCCCGGGCTGCCCATGAGAGTTGGGGGCGCCCCCCCCCCCAGGGCATGCCCCCCTATCTCGTGGACGGCCTGGAGGCCCCCCTGACGTGAAACCAATGCCAAAAATTCCTATAAATACAGAAACCTTTGGGAATTAACCTAGATCAGAAGTTCCGCTGTTGCAAGCCTTTGTAGCCACGAGAAATCAATCTAGACCCTCTCTGGCACCCTGCCGGAGGGGGCCATCATCACCAGTGGCCATGGAGGAGGATCTTGGAGGGGCCATCATCGCCATGAGGGCCAAGGACCAGAAGGGGAAAGCCATGGAGGAGGAAGCACAAGGGGGAGAACCTCTCCTCCTCTCTCTTGGTGGCACCGGAGTGCCATCGGGAGGGAAATCATCGCCGCAGTGATCGTCTTCATCAACATCACCATCATCACCACCATCCTCATCTCTTTTACGTGGTCCACTCTCCCACACCCCGCTGTAATCCCTACTTGAACATGGTGCTTTATGCTACATATTATGATCCAATGATGTGTTGCCATCCTATGATGTTTTGAGTAGATATCTTTTGTCCTTGGGTTGATTGATGATCTAGATTGGTATGAGTTGTGTGTTTCACTTTGATGCTATCCTACGGTGCCCTCCGTGTCGCGCAAGCGTGAGGGATTCCCGCTGTAGGGTGTTGCAATACGTGCATGATTCACTTATAGTGGGTTGCGTGAGTGACTAAAACACAAACCCGAGCAAGGGGGTTGTTGCGTATGGGATAAAAGGGGACTTGATGCTTTAATGCTATGGTTGGGTTTACCTTAATGATCTTTAGTAGTTGCGGACACTTGCTAGAGTTCCAATCATAAGTGCATATGATCCAAGTATGGAAAAGTATGTTAGTTTATGCTCTCCCTCATATGAAATTGCAATGACGACTATCGATCTTGTTAACAATCGCTTAGGATAATTCCCCACACTGATCCACCATTATTCCACACTCGCTATTTATATTATTTAGTAATATATTCTAAATTTATTATAACATCACCTACTTTTATATTTTATCTCTCTGATATCTTACAAAGTTATCCTCTTTATACCCACAACACAGTTTTATTTCTTGCTTCTAATTGGAAGCAAACGTTAGGTGCACGTAGAGTTGTATCAGTGGCAGATAGGGCTTGAGAGAATATTGATCTTACATTTATTTCCTTGTGGGTTTGACACTCCATACTTATCACTTCCACCTTTGGGAATTTCTACGATGATTCCCTGCACTTGGGGATTATCAGGCTCTTTTCTGGCGCCGTTGCCGGGGAGCAATAGCGTGGGGTTGATATTTTCGTGTGTGCTTATTTGCTTTCTTCACTTAGTAGATCTTGTTTTTCCTTTTTTTCTGTTTAGTTGTGGGTGAAACATACAAAAAAATAAAAAGAATGAAAGTATCAAAAAAAGAATTACTTGCCTCTCATGCCTAAAAAAGTTTTTCAAAAAGAGAAGTGATTGGAAAGTTATGCATTGAAGAAGTGAGGGTCGACCTTGAGCACTTGTGTTCATGCTCACGGAAAAAATGTAGAATTTTTCATGGAAGTTTCTTTGTAAATAATTATCCCCTTGTATATATCCTTTGTATTATAAAAAATTTGTGCCAAGCTTTGGTTTTAGTATGATAAGATTGCTTGCTTACTTTGTGCAGAACAAAAACAGAAACTTTGGCTGTAGTGCATGAATTTACATTTTTTTACTGGAAAGTCAAATGGGTCTGAAACTTTTTGCACATTACTTTTGTACCAATTTTTCAAATTGTCAAATTTATGCCATAATTTTTGGAGTTACATAAGTTTACTAAACTTCCAGATTACTACAGATTGTCCTGTTCTTGACAGATTCTGTTTTTCGTGTGTTGTTTGCTTATTTTGATGCATCTATGGCTAGTATGTAGGGTATGAACCATAGAAAAGTTGGAATACAGTAGGTTTAACACCAATATAAACAAAGAATGAGTTAATTACAGTACCTTAAGGTGGTAGTTTGCTTTATTGCACTAACGGATCACAAGTTTTTGTTTAAGTTTTTGTAATTGAAGCGTTTGAAGAACGAGGAGTTACCGATGTGAGAAGAATAAAGAGAGACAAGAGTTCAAGCTTGGGGATGCCCAAGCCACCCCAAGTAAATATTTCAAAGGATACTCAAGCATCTAAGCTTGGGGATGCCCCGGTTGGCATCCCATCTTTCTTCTTCAACAAATATCGGTATACCTCGGTTTTTGTTTTGTTCACATGATTTGTGTCCTTTGTGTTTTTATTTTTCTTTAAGAATCATGCTAGTATGGGATATCTCTTCATTGATTTATAGAATACTTCATGTGCTTCACTTATATCTTTTAAGTATGATCTTGTAGAATTGCTCCTTGTGCTTCACTTAAATCGTTTGAGTATGGTTTTATAGAATGCTTCTTGCGCTTCACTTATATATTTTGAGCTTGGATATTGGCTAGTCTATATTAATTGTAGAATGCTCCAGGAACTTTACTTATATCTTTTGGAGTATGAATAATACTATAATTTAAAGTGGGTTTGGAAGTGTCAACTTTAGGAATTAGTGATCCCACTATCTTGGAGGGTGTTGAATCTTCGTACGATATTTATGAAAGTGGATTTGGAAGAGTGTCAACTTTAGTTAGTATTCCACTATTTCGGAAGAGGTTCCAATTGAGTTTGAGAACAAAGTTGCTATCCATGATGCCACTGAAAATTATTATGAGGGAGGAATATGTGCTTGTAGGAGTTGCAATAATATCAAGTTTCCTCTCTATGTGCTTAACGTTTTGAAGTTATACTTGTTTTGCCTTCATATGCTAGTTGACTTTTGTTCCTATAACTTGTGTGCTCATAAATTCCCTAGGCATAGGAAGTGAGTTAGATTTAAATGTGCTAGTCATATTCTTCATGATGCTCTCTTTGTGTTTCAACTCTTTTCTTTTATGCGAGCATCATTGAAATCATCATGCCTAGCTAAAAGGCATTAAAGAAAAGCGCTTGTTGGGAGACAACCCAATGTTTATCCTTACTGTTTTTGTGTGTCTACATGATTAAGCTACTGTAGTAATCATGTTTTATAGCTTTTGTTTCAATAAAGTACCAAGTAAGACCTTTGGGAAGACTTGGGTGAGAGTTATTGTGATCTTGCTGTAAAAAACAGAAACTTTGTGCTCACAAGATTAGCTTTCATGTTTTACATAACAGTGATTTTGAGTTGATTCTTTTTGAAGAAGATTAATAGACAAATTACTCACGTCCACCAATTTATTTCATAATTTTTGGAGTAGCAGAAGTATGGTTATTGTTTAGATCATTACAGACTGTTCTGTTTCTGACAGATTCTGTTTTCATTGCATAGTTTGCTTGTTTTCTAGTTTCTGTGACTTATATTTCTCAATATAAAGTGTAGAAATGATATGGTACAGTAGGAATTATGTGAAAACAATTACGAACCTTGTCTTTTACAGTACCAAAGTGCATGGTTTACTCTTTATCATACTAACCTATCTCACGAAGTTCCATTAAGTTTTGTGTGATTGAAGTTTTCAAGTTTTGGGTGAGATATCGATAAGAGGAGAATAAGGAGTGGAAAGACCCTAAGCTTGGGGATGCCCAAGGCACCCCAATGTAATATTCAAGGAAGACTCAAGCGCCTAAGCTTGGGGATGCCCCGGAAGGCATCCCCTCTTTTGTCTTCAAACCTATCGGTATACCTTACTCGGATCTATATTTTGATTCGTCACATGATATGTGTTTTGCTTGGAGCGTATTTTAAATTTTACTTGTTGTTTGAATGAAATCATTGGATCTGAATTATTAAATAAAAAAAGGGAACCCTCCCATGGCTAGTTAATTACTTGACTACTCAGTGTCCTTCACTCATATCTTTTGGAGTAGTTTGTCATTTACTCATGTGCTTCATGTATATCCTATGAGTAAATGGGGGAATGAATTGAATGTCATAAATTTGAATTTTTATATGTTTCATATGCTTATAACATGGTTAGTGATGACTTCACACATAGAAAGTATGAGGCTTAAAAGTTGTTGAGAGTTGGCAAACGTAGTTTTGGTCATCGTTGCAATTAATAGGAAGTAATAAGGAAAGAGAGGTTCACATACAAATATATTATCTTGGACATCTTTTATGATTGTGAAGCACTCATTAAGTATGACATGCTAAAAGAGTTGACGTTGGACAAGGAAGACAACATAATGGTTTATGTTTTCCGACATCTCAGTTAAAGTATATTGTCATTGACCTTCCAAACATGTTGAGATTGCCTTTCTCCCTCATGCTAGCCAAATTCCTTGCACTAAGTAGAGATACTACTTGTGCTTCCAAAATACCCGTAAACCCAGTTTTGCCATGAGAGTCCACCATACCTACCTATGGATTGAGTAAGATCCTTCAAGTAAGTTGTCATCGGTGTAAGCAATAAAAATTGCTCTGTAAATATGTATGACTTATTAGTGCAGAGAAAATAAGCTTTGTACGATCTTGTTGTGGAAGAAATAAAGCGACGGACTGCATAATAAAGGTCCACATACAAGGGGCAATATAAAGTGATGTTCTTTTGCATTAAGATTTTGTGCATCAACCCTAAACGTGCATGACAACCTCTGCTTCCCTCTGCGAAGGGCCTATCTTCTACTTTATGTTTTTACTTTATGCTTGAGTCAAGGTGATCCTCACCTTTCCCTTTTTCATTTTATCCTTTGGCAAGCTCCTCGTGTTTGAAAGATCATGATATATATATATCCAATTGGACGTACTCCCCCAAGCTTAGGCTTTTGGCCTAAGTTGGCTTAATGCCAAGGGTAGCCTGGCTGATATCCGAAGTTATAACCGGGGTCGTACTAAGATGCAGCAGTTAGTGCATCCTGAGATGCGGCATGTTGGCGAGCTGCATCTGCTCTCCCCTCGTGTTCGGCTGCCTCCTCCCTGGTAACAACATATCTTCGTTTTGCCTAGTAATCACAAAGGGAAGGAGCAGGGAGAGTAACATGGACAGCATGACGTCTGTCAAAGATTAGTTGATACTGGAGGAATTGTTCATTCCTCAAAAGAAAACGATGTTTGACCATCGCGTCATAATCTAAATAAGCAGGAAACAACTCCATATCCTCCTCTCGTGGGGCTATACCAAGATAATTAGCAACACGGGTTGCATAAATACCTCCAAATAAATCTCCAGATATACCATTATTATGCAACCTACGTGCAACTATTGCCCCCAAGTTGTAATCTCTATTACCTAACACAGCACTCTTGAGGACACAAAGATCAGGGACACACATGTGACATGCTTCATCTTTACCGTTAATGCATCTACCAATGAAGAGAGCAAAATAATGTATAGCAGGAAAATGAATGCTCCCTATGGTAGCTTGTGCTATATCCCTAGATTCTCCCACAGCAATACCAGCAAGAAAGTCTTTATATTCAGATATGTGGGGTTCATGAACATTGCGCCACTGCGGGAGTTTGCAAGCGGTTGTAAAATCTTCTAAGTCCATGGTATAATATTGATTATAAATATCAAACAAGACACTCTGAGAATTACGCGAAGATGTATATTTAAACCTTCTTACGAATGAATCAGTCAATTGGTAGTACTGAGGACACTTATCTTGTAAGAAGTCCTCAAGATCGGCATTACGCACATATGCGTCAAATTCATCCTTAATGCCTGCATTGACCATAAACTCTTCTGATGGCCACTCACAGGCTCGCACTTCAGCATCCCTTGGTGGTTCATCGTCTTGCTCACGCATAGCATGCGTAGGTCCTCTCTTTGTTGAGGAACCACCTTGGTACAATCTCCTGGACATATTTCTTTTTCTGAAAAATTCTAAAATTTTAGTAACTTCAAAATAAAAGTGAATAAAACTAAACAAGATTGGTAGCAACTACTCCTACAAGTGCCTAGAGCCTATATCATGCATTAGAATTACTTGGGACCTCATAAATTTGACATGCAAGCTCAAGAATAGGGTCGCCTATGCAGCAAAAATTCACAAAGAATAAAGCACTAGAACAAAAACTAATTGGACCAATGGAGGAGTCACATATCAATCAACAATCTCCCAAAGCAGTTTTGTGAATGGAGCTTTGAGCCAGGAGATCGAAAATCGCAGCAAAATGAGCTAAAACTCGTGCTTGAGCTGGATGGGGATTTTTTTTGGGAAGAAGATGGAGTGTGTGGGTGCAGGAATAAGTGGAGGGGGCCCACCATGGGCCCACGAGATAAGGGACGTGCCCTCCACCATTGTGGATAGGTGCTTGCCCCCCTGCAGTGTTTTCAGTGCCTAAAATCCTCAAATATTCTATAAAAAATCATACTAAATTTGTAGGGCATCTGGAGCACTTTTATTTTCGGGATATTTTTTTATTGCACGGATAATTCAGAAAACAGACAGATAATACTATTTTTGCTTTATTTATTCTAAATAACAGAAAGTAAAAAGAGGGTACAAAAGGTTGTGCCTTCTAGTTTCATCCATCTCGTGATCATCAAAATGAATCCACTAACAAGGTTGATCAAGTCTTGTTAACAAACTCATTCCGAATAACACGGAACCGGAGAAATTTCGAATAACAGTAAGTTACCTCAACGGGGATATGAACATCCCCAACAATAAGAAGATCATACTTTTTCTTGACAGTAGGAAGAGGAAATTCAAAACCTCGAATAATGATAGTTGGAATTTTTCCAATAGAATTGATGCTATGAACTTGAGGTTGTTTCCTCGGAAAGTGTATCGTATGCTCATTACCATTAACATGAAAAGTAACATTACCTTTGTTGCAATCAATAACAGCCCCTGCAGTATTCAAAAAGGGTCTACCAAGGATAATTGACATACTATCGTCCTCAGGAATATCAAGAATAACAAAGTCCGTTAAGATAGTGACATTTGCAACCACAATAGGCACATCCTCACAAATACCGACATGTATAGGAGTTGATTTATCAGCCATTTGCAAAGATATTTCAGTAGGTGTCAACTTATTCAATTCAAGTCTACGATACAAAGAGAGAGGCATATCCCTAACACCGGCTCCAAGATCACATAAAGCAGTTTTAACATAATTTCTTTTAATGGAGCATGGTATAGTTGGTACCCCTGGATCTCCAAGTTTCTTTGGTAGTCCACCCTTAAAAGTATAATTAGCAAGCATGGTGGAAATTTCAGCTTCCGGTATCTTTCTTTTATTTGTAATGATATCCTTCATATACTTAGCATAAGGATTTAATTTAAGCATATCAGTTAAGCGCATACGTACTAAGATAGGTCTAATCATTTCAGCAAAGCGCTCAAAATCCTCATCATCCTTCATCTTAGATGGTTTAGGAGGAAAGGGCATGGGTTTCTGAACCCATGGTTCTCTTTCTCTACCGTGCTTCCTAGCAACAAAGTCTCTTTTATCATAACATTGATTCTTTGATTGTGGGTTATCAAGATCAACAGTAGGTTCAATTTCTACATCATTATTATTGCTAGGTTGAGCATCAACATGAACATTATCATTAGCATTAACATTAGGTTCATGTTCATCACCTGATTGTGTTTTAGCATCAGAAATAGAAATATTATTGGGATTCTCAGGTGTGTCTATAACAGGTTCACTACAAGCATGCAAAGTCCTATCATTTTTCTTTTTCTTCTTTTTAGAAGAACTAAGTGCCTCTAAATTATTTCTCTGAGAATCCTGCTCGATTCTCTTAGGGTGGCCTTCAGGATACAAAGGTTCTTGGGTCATTCTACTAGTTCTAGTAGCCACTCTAACAGCAAAGTCATGTTTATTATTTAATTCATCGAGCAAATCACTTTGAGCTTTAAGTACTTGCTCAGCTTGAGTGGTAACCATAGAAGCATATTTGCTAATGAGTTTATGTTCACCTTTAACTCTAGCCATATAATCATTCAAACGTCCTATCTCAAAAGCATTATTCTTTAATTCTCTACCAACATAAGCATTAAAACTTTCTTGTCTCGCCATAAAGTCATCAAATTCATCTAAGCATGGGCTCTGAAATTTAGTAGAAGGAATTTCAACTTTATCATATCTATAGAGAGAATTTACCTTTACTACCTATGTCGGGTTATCAAGACAACGTATTTCTTCAACATGCGGTATATTAAGACCATGTATTTCTTCAATAGGAGGTAAATTCTTAACATCTTCATCTTTAATACCTTTTTATTTCATTGATTTCTTTGCCTCTTGCATATCTTTAGGACTGAGAAATAGAACTCCCCTCTTCTTCAGAGTTGGTTTAGGAATAAGCTCAGGAACTACCTCAGGAATTGGCTCAGGAAGAGTCCAACTATTTTCATTAGTCAGCATATTATTCAATAGTAATTCAGCTTGGTCGACTGTTCTTTCCCTGAAAACACAACCAGCACAACTATCCAAGTAGTCCTTGGAAGCATCGGTTAGTCCATTATAAAAGATATCAAGTGTTTCATTTTTATTAAGAGGATGATCAGGCAATGCATTAAGTAATCAGAGAAGCCTCCTCCAAGCTTGTGGGAGACTCTCTTTTTCGATTTGCACAAAATTATATATTTCCCTCAAGGCAGCTTGTTCCTTATGAGCAGGAAAATATTTAGCAAAGAAGTAATAAATCATATCCTGGGGACTACGCACACAACTAGGATCAAGAGAATTAAACCAAGTTTTAGCATCACCCTTTAATGAGAACGGAAATATCTTAAGGATATAATAATAGCGAGACATATCATCATTAGTAAACAGGGTGTCTATATCATTTAACTTGGTAAGATATGCCACAACAGTTTTAGGTTCATAGACATAAAAAGGATCAGATTCAACCAAAGTAATAATCTCAGGATCAATAGAGAATTCATAATCCTTATCAGTAACACAGATAGGTGAAGTAGCAAAAGCGGGGTCAAGTTTCATTCTAGCATTAAGAGATTGCTGCTTCCATTTAGCTAATAACTTCTTAAGATCATATCTATCCTTGCAAGCAAAGATAGCTCTAGCAGCTTCTTCATCCATAACATAACCCTCAGGAACAACAGGCAATTCATAATCAGGGAGAGAACCTTCATCATCACTATCATCAATAATTTCATCATTAATAATTTCATTCTCTCTAACCCTATCAAGTTGTTCATCAAGAAATTCACCTAATGGCAAAGTAGTATCACGCACAGAAGTAGTTTCATCATAAGTATCATGCATAGCAGAAGTGGCATCATCAATAACATGCGACATATCAGAGTTCATAGCAGTAGCAGGTTTAGGTGTCGCAAGCTTACTCAAAACAGAAGGAGAATCTAGTGCAGAGCTAGATGGCAGTTCCTTACCTCCCCTCATAGTTGAGGGAAAAATCTTAGTTCTTTCGTCTTTCAAGTTCCTCATAGTGATCAACAGATATAAATCCCAAGTGACTCAAAGAATAGAGCTATGCTCCCCGGCAACAGCGCCAGAAATTAGTCTTGATAACCCACAAGTGTAGGGGATCGCAATAGCTTTCGAGGGTAGAGTATTCAACCCAAATTTATTGATTCGACACAAGGGGAGCCAAAGAATATTCTTAAGTATTAGCAGTTGAGTTGTCAATTCAACCACACCTAGATAACTTAGTATCTGCAGCAAAGTATTTAGTAACAAAGTAGTATGATAGTAATGGTAACAGTGGCAAAAGTAAAGATAGCAGTTTTGTAGTAATTGTAACAGTAGCAATGGAAAAGTAAATTAGCGAAGCACAATATGTGAAAAACTCGTAGGCATTGGATCAGTGATGGATAATTATGTCGGATGTGATTCCTCATGTAATAGCTATAACATAGGGTGACACAGAACTAGCTCCAGTTCATCAATGCAATGTAGGCATGCATTCCGAGTATAGTCATACGTGCTTATGGAAAAGAACTTGCATGACATCTTTTGTCCTACCCTCCTGTGGCAGCGGGGTCCTAGTGGAAACTAAGGGATATTAAGGCCTCCTTTTAATAGAGTACCATACCAAAGCATTAACAGATAGTGAATACATGAACTCCTCAAACTGCGGTCATCACCGAGAAGTATCCCGATTATTGTCACTTCGGAGTTGTCAGATCATAACACATAATAGGTGACTATAGACTTGCAAGATAGGATCAAGAACTCACATATATTCATGAAAACATAATAGGTTCAGATCTGAAATCATGGCACTCGGGCCCTAGTGACAAGCATTAAGCATATCAAAGTCATAGCAACATCAATCTCAGAACATAGTGGATACTAGGGATCAAACCCTAACAAAACTAACTTGATTCCATGGTAAATCTCATCCAACCCATCACCGTCCAGCAAGCCTACGATGGAATTACTCACGCACGGTGGTGAGCATCATGAAATTGGTGATGGAGGATGGTTGATGATGACGACGGCGACGAATCCCCCTCTCTGGAGCCCCGAACGGACTCCAGATCAGCCCTCCCGAGAGAGATTAGGGCTTGGCGGCGGCTCTGTATCGTAAAACGCAATGAAACTTTCTCTCCGATTTTTTTCTCCTCGAAACGGAATATGGAGTTGGAATTGGGGTCGGTGGAGCATCAGGGGGGCCATGAGACAGGGAGGCGCGCCCAGGGGGAGAGGGCACCCCCCCCACCCTCGTGGAAAGGGTGTGGGCCCCCTGGCCTTGATTCTTTCGCCAGTATTTTTTATATTTTCCAAAAGTTATCTCCATGGATTTTCAGGTCATTTCGAGAACTTTTGTTTTCTGCACAATAAACAACACCTTGGCAGTTCTGCTGAAAACAACGTCGGTCCGGGTTAGTTTCATTCAAATCATGCAAGTTAGAGTCCAAAACAACGGCAAAAGTGTTTGGAAAAGTAGATACGTTGGAGACGTATCAACTCCCCCAAGCTTAAACCTTTGCTTGTCCTCAAGCTATTCAGTTGATAAACTGAAAGTGATAAAAGAAGAACTTTTACAAACTCTATTTGCTCTTGTTGTTGCAAATATGTAAAGCCAGCATTCAAGTTTTCAGCAAAGATTATGAAACTAACCACATTCACGGTAACACTTAGGTCTCATATTTACTCATATCAATGGCATAATCAGCTAGCGAGCAATAATAATAAAACTAGGATGACAACACGTTCTCAAAACAATCATAATATGGTATAACAAGATGGTATCTCGCTAGCCCTTTCTGAGACCGCAAAACATAAATGCAGAGCACCTTTAAAGACCAAGGACTGACTAAACATTATAATTCATGGTAAAAGAGATCCAGTCAAGTCATACCTAATATAAACTAATAGTAATGAATGCAAATGACAGTGTGCTCTCCAGCGGGTGCCTTTTAATAAGAAGGTGATGACTCAACATAAAAGTAAATAGAAAGGCCCTTCGCAGAGGGAAGCAGGGATTTGTAGAGGTGCCAGAGCTCGATTTTAAAATAGAGATGAATAACATTTTGAGAGGCATGCGTTCACTATCAACGCAACAACTATGAGATGGCGATATCTTCCATGCTACATACATTATAGGCGGTTCCCAAACAGAATGGTAAAAGTTTATACTCCCCCACCAGCAACAAGTATCAATCCATGGCTTGCTCGAAACAATGAGTGCCTCCAACTAACAACAGCACTGGGGGAGTTTTGTTTAATTATTTTGATTTGCTTTGATCTTTTTTATCATGGGAGTGGGCATCCCAGTTACCGGCCATTTTCTCGTGAATGAGGAGCGAAGTCCACTCCTCTTGAGAATAACCCACCTAGCATGGAAGATACAGACAGCCCTAGTTTAAACATGAGCTGCTCGAGCATACAAAACAGAATTTCATTTGAAGGTTTGGAGTTTGGCACATACAAATTTACTTGGAACGGCAGGTAGATACCGTAAATAGGAAGGTATGGTGGACTCATATGGAATAACTTTGGGGTTTATGGAGTTTGGATACACAAGCGGTATTCCCACTTAGTACAGGTGAAGGCTAGCAAAAGACAGGGAAGCGACCAACTGAGAGAGCAACAACAGTCATAAACATGCATTAAAATTAATTTATACCTAAGTACAAGCATGAGTAGGATATAATCCACCATGAACATAAATATCGTGAAGGCTATCTTGATTTGTTTCAACTACATGCGTGAACATGTGCCAAGTTGAGTCACTCAATTCATTCAAAGGAGGATACCATCCCATCATACCACATCATAATCATTTTAATAGCATGTTGGCACGCAAGGTAAACCATTATAACTGATAGCTAGTTATACATGGCACAAGCAACTATAATCTCTAAACGTCATTGCAAATATGTTTACTTCATAATAAGCTAAATCAGGAACGATGAACTCGTCATATTTACAAAAACAAGAGAGGTCGAGTTCAGACCAGCTTCTCTCATCTCAATCAATCCATCATATATCGTCATTATTGCCTTTCACTTTGCACGACCGAACGATGTGTATAATAATAATAGTGCACGTGCATTGGACTAAGCTGGAATCTACACGCATTCAACTCAAGAGAGAAGATAAAGTAATATGGGCTTCTAAGTTAAATAAACAATCATGCATAAGAGAGCCACTAAACATTTTCAATATGGTCTTCTACTCTCGACCCCCAAAGAAAAGAAAAGAAAATAAAACTATTTACACGGGAAAGCTCCCAACAAGTAAAATAAGAACGAGAAATCTTTTTGGGTTTTCATTTTAATTACTACTACAAGCATGGAAATTAAACTAACTAATTTTTTTGGTTTTTCTTAAGTTTTATCAAACACACAAGAAGAAAGCTAGAAAAAGAAATTAAACTAGCATGGATAATACAATGAAAGAGTATGAGCACCAAAAACTAGAATAGTGTGTGAACATGAATGTATAGTCGGTGAGAAATACGTACTCCCCAAGCTTAGGCTTTTGGCCTAAGTTGGCTTAATGCCAAGGTTAGCCTGGCTGATATCCAAAGTTATAACCGGGGTCGTACTGAGATGCAGCAGTCAATGCATCCTGAGCCACGACATGTTGCTAGGTTTCCGGGTCTCAGAGCGGGGCATTGAAGCTAACCCAGAGAAGATTGAGGCAATTACCTCTGTTTCTAAGATGGCATGTGTCAATGACGTTCAGCGCCTCGCGGGTCATAATGCAGGCTTGAGCCGGTTCATAAGCCGCCTTGGAGAGAGGGTGATTCCCTTGTATCAGATGATGAAGAAAACTGATCACTTCGTCTGGAGCGATCGGCAAATGAGGCGTTTGAGGTGCTCAAAAAGCAGTTGCCTGAGCCACCCATCTTGGCTGGTCCTATTGAAAAAGAGCCTTTGCTCCTGTACGTGGTGACTAATAATAAAGCCATCAGTGTAGCAGTTGTCGTAGAGCGCAAGGAGGCGGGTAAAGAGTATCCAGTCTAGCGGTTGGCTTATTATGTCAGTGAGGTTCTCATGGAATCCAATTGGCAGAAGCTGGTGTTTGGGGTTTTCATGGCCAACCGTAAACTTAAACATTATTTTCTTGGACATCCAATCATAGTGGTCAGTTCTGCTCCACTTGGTGACATCATTCAGAAAAGAGAGGCTACCTGCCGGGCTGCTAAGTGGGCAATTGAGCTTCGGTCACACCATTTGAAATATGTGCCAAGAACAGCCATCAAGTCTCAAGTTTGGTGGATTTCATAAATGATTGGACATAGCTACAAACACCTGAGGAGAGGCCGGACAATACATATTGGACTATACACTTTGATGGGTCCAGGCAGTTGGAAGGCTCGGGGCTGGAGTTATCCTAGAATCTCCACGAGGTGATAAATTTTGTTATGTCTTAAGGCTCATGTTCCCTTGTACTAACAATACATCTGAGTATGAAGCTTTGCTCCATGGACTCTGAATGGCCAAGGAGATGAACTTGAGCCGGGTTAGATGTCTGGGCAACTCAGATTTAGTGGCACAGCAAGTTTCAGGAAAGTGGGATTCTAAAGACCCGCTTATGGCAGCTTATCGTGAGGCAGTTGATAATATTGCTGGTCACTTTAAGGGTTACCAGCTGGATCACATAGACCAGCGAAAAAATGAGGCGGTTGATGCACTATCATGGCTCGGTTCACAACATAAGCTGGTTCCCCTAATGTGTTCTTTGATGTGCCACATAACCCCTCTGTTAAAGTACCTTTAGTGGAAGATCTTGTTGTTGCTGACCCGAAGGGACTGTTGGTGGCAGCTCTTCATGTTGTTCCTGACTAGACGATGCCTTATCTAGCTTACCTGACTCGACGCGAGTTACCAGACAATGAAAATCTCGCATGGCAGGTCACAAGGCCATCCAAGTCCAAGACCATTGTCAATGGCAAGTTACACAGATGTAGTGTGACCAGTGTGTTCCAACATTGTGTTTCTCCTGAAGAAGGACGTGAGATCCTACAAGAAATTCAAGCAGGCGATTGTCGTCATCATGTCGGGTCACGATCTTTGGTGGATAAAGCTTTTCGTCATGGGTTTTTCTAGCTGACGGCTCATGCTGATGCAGAAGACGTTGTCATCAAGTGCGATGGATGTCAAAAATTTGCAAGGCAAGCTCATGTGACGGCTCAGGAATTGAGGATGATACCAATCACTTGGCCGATTGTGGTCTGGGGGCTTGATATGGTTGGGCCGTTCAAGAGGTCCAAAGACAAGAACACCCACCTTTGGGTGGCAGTTGACAAGTTTACCAAGTGGATTGAGGTAGAGCCAGTTAGTAATGGTGAAGCAGTTACTGCAGTTCAGTTTGTTAAAAAACTAATCTTCCTCTTTGGTTATCCTCATAGTATCATCACTGATAATGTCATAAATCTGTGTAAGGGTTCTATGAAGGAGTTTTGTCAAAGAGAGCCCATCCATCTTGATGTATCCTCGATGGCTCATACTCAGTCCGATGGTCAGGCAGAACGCACTAACTAGGAGATATTACGAGGGATCAAGCCCTGGCTTATGGTTCCTTTGGAACAAACACCGAGTTGTTGGGTTGAGGAGCTTCCTTCAGTTCTTTGGAGTATCAGGACCACCCCCAATAGATCAACAGGCTATATGCCCTTCTTCATGGTTTATGGTACAAAGGCAGTTCTCCCAAGTGATATTCGTCATGACTCGCCCAGGGTGGCGGCTTACGTTGAAATAGACAACGAGATGGCGCGTCAAAATGCTCTTGATGCCTTGGATGAAGAACATGACCTCATAGCAGCTCGCTCGATGATTTACCAAGAATACATGTATCGCTATCACTGCCGCAGAGTTTGAAGCCGGACGTTCTAGGAGGGCGACTTAGTGCTCCGTTTCATTCAAGATCAGGCAGGCATGCATAAGTTATCACCCCCTTGGGAGGGGCCCTTTGTGGTTAGCAAAAACCTCAACAATGGGGCATATTACCTCATTGACATACGTGATCCCAATAAGTCACGTACATCTGAGGAGGAGACCAACATGCCTTGGATTATTGCTCATCTTCAGCCTTACAACACTTGAGCCACTGGCTCCAATCTTTGTATAGACATATCTTGTATATATTCTTATGATCAACATAATAAAGCCGGCATCCCTGAAACTCGGGGCCTCTGTCATTTCATCTCATATTTTCTATGCATGAGTCTTTATTAATTGATTATAAGGGCACTAGGGGGCTTCCAACTCACTAGGTTTAGCTTACAAAACCCTTTTGACCCGACAAAAATGATACGTTATTGGTTAAACCTGCCCATATGCTTGATGCTACTCCGAACAAGATGACCCAATGTACACTTGACAAGTCAATCTTTGCGGACCCTAAACTTGTCAAATTTAAACCGGCAGCTTTAAGTCATGTGAGAGTCCAGCTTACTGATAGCAAGGATAAACCAAGGCTATTAAGACAAGCTTCTTTGAAGCAAGACTTGAGCCTTAAAAGGCCAGTCTTTTCTGGTCAAGCCTTAAGAGCCGACTTATCAATATTGAGATATAAATGTCTATATTCTCCATTTTCTGTCTTTACAGATATTTTTATATTTTTAATCATATTTATATGCAGACAACAAGTCACTGGATCAAAGACGATTCGGGTTAGCATTGCTCAAAATTGATCTTATCATGGCCATAAGCCGCAAAGGTGATCCACTCAAGATGTTTTCATGACCATGGCTCATTGGGTTATTAACCCTGCTGCTTCAACTACTCCTCATGACGACGAGTAGATGCTCTATGTCTTCAAACCTTTTTGGTCATTACTGACAAAAGGGGGAGAAGCATATGAGTTGATAGTCTTCAAGCGGGTTCATAAGGGCGGTTGCTTTATATTTTTGCCTAGTGCTTACAACTCTTGCTTTTTGATACACTTCGTTCTTTGAGTTGTAACACTTAAACTTGATGGTCGTCTGCTACTTATTTGTGTTTCCACGTGCGATGATAACTTCCGCACTTAGATCATTCTGCAGACGTCCATTTTTCATTATGCATGTCATGCTCTTAGCTATATCTTTTCGTGCATGATGAATTATCTTCATAAGTTTAAGAGGATCTCCACAAGTACAACCTGCCATGTGCATTTGCATTCCAAAAGCAAAATATTTATATGCACATCTTCAGGGGGAGCCCTTGCCACTTATGAAGACAATACGCTATCCTTTACAATTTCACATACTTCTTTCCCATTGAAAACTTCAACTAGTTTGTCATCAATCACCAAAAAGGGCGAGATTGTAAGTGCATCAAGTGCCACCCCTAGT